>NW_028151699.1:0-77603 GCF_964638095.1 Poromitra crassiceps | reverse complement strand
AAATCAGACTTGACACCAGAGAGGCTGAATACCGCACTGAGTCAATGCGGTCTTAGCCTCTCTGGTCTCAACACTCTGTCTGATTTTGGATTTTTTTTTTTTTTTCTTTCCAAAATCAGACTTGACACCAGAGAGGCTGAATACCACACTGAGTCAATGCGGTCTTAGCCTCTCTGGTCTCAACACTCTGTCTGATTTTGGATTTTTTTTTTTTTTTTTTTTCCAAAATCAGACTTGACACCAGAGAGGCTGAATACCGCACTGAGTCAATGCGGTCTTAGCCTCTCTGGTGTCAACACTCTGTCTGATTTTGGATTTCTATATTTTTGTTCAAAATCAGACTTGACACCAGAGAGGCTGAATACCGCACTGAGTCAATGCGGTCTTAGCCTCTCTGGTCTCAACACTCTGTCTGATTTTGGATTTTTTTTTTTTTTTTTTTCCAAAATCAGACTTGACACCAGAGAGGCTGAATACCGCACTGAGTCAATGCGGTCTTAGCCTCTCTGGTCTCAACACTCTGTCTGATTTTGGATTTTTTTTTTTTTTTTTTCCAAAATCAGACTTGACACCAGAGAGGCTGAATACCGCACTGAGTCAATGCGGTCTTAGCCTCTCTGGTGTCAACACTCTGTCTGATTTTGGATTTTTTTTTTTTTTTCCAAAATCAGACTTGACACCAGAGAGGCTGAATACCGCACTGAGTCAATGCGGTCTTAGCCTCTCTGGTCTCAACACTCTGTCTGATTTTGGATTTTTTTTTTTTTTTTTCCAAAATCAGACTTGACACCAGAGAGGCTGAATACCGCACTGAGTCAATGCGGTCTTAGCCTCTCTGGTCTCAACACTCTGTCTGATTTTGGATTTTTTTTTTTTTTTTTCCAAAATCAGACTTGACACCAGAGAGGCTGAATACCGCACTGAGTCAATGCGGTCTTAGCCTCTCTGGTGTCAACACTCTGTCTGATTTTGGATTTTTTTTTTTTTTTTCCAAAATCAGACTTGACACCAGAGAGGCTGAATACCGCACTGAGTCAATGCGGTCTTAGCCTCTCTGGTCTCAACACTCTGTCTGATTTTGGATTTTTTTTTTTTTTTTTCCAAAATCAGACTTGACACCAGAGAGGCTGAATACCGCACTGAGTCAATGCGGTCTTAGCCTCTCTGGTCTCAACACTCTGTCTGATTTTGGATTTTTTTTTTTTTTTTCCAAAATCAGACTTGACACCAGAGAGGCTGAATACCGCACTGAGTCAATGCGGTCTTAGCCTCTCTGGTCTCAACACTCTGTCTGATTTTGGATTTTTTTTTTTTTTTTTCCAAAATCAGACTTGACACCAGAGAGGCTGAATACCGCACTGAGTCAATGCGGTCTTAGCCTCTCTGGTCGTCAACACTCTGTCTGATTTTGGATTTTTTTTTTTTTTCCAAAATCAGACTTGACACCAGAGAGGCTGAATACCGCACTGAGTCAATGCGGTCTTAGCCTCTCTGGTCTCAACACTCTGTCTGATTTTGGATTTTTTTTTTTTTTTTTTCCAAAATCAGACTTGACACCAGAGAGGCTGAATACCGCACTGAGTCAATGCGGTCTTAGCCTCTCTGGTCTCAACACTCTGTCTGATTTTGGATTTTTTTTTTTTTTTTCCAAAATCAGACTTGACACCAGAGAGGCTGAATACCGCACTGAGTCAATGCGGTCTTAGCCTCTCTGGTCGTCAACACTCTGTCTGATTTTGGATTTTTTTTTTTTTTCCAAAATCAGACTTGACACCAGAGAGGCTGAATACCGCACTGAGTCAATGCGGTCTTAGCCTCTCTGGTGTCAACACTCTGTCTGATTTTGGATTATTATTTTTTTTTCCAAAATCAGACTTGACACCAGAGAGGCTGAATACCGCACTGAGTCAATGCGGTCTTAGCCTCTCTGGTGTCAACACTCTGTCTGATTTGGATTTTGGATTTTTTTTTTTTTTTTTTTTTTTTACCAAAATCAGACTTGACACCAGAGAGGCTGAATACCGCACTGAGTCAATGCGGTCTTAGCCTCTCTGGTCTCAACACTCTGTCTGATTTTGGATTTTTTTTTTTTTTCCAAAATCAGACTTGACACCAGAGAGGCTGAAAACCGCACTGAGTCAATGCGGTCTTAGCCTCTCTGGTGTCAACACTCTGTCTGATTTTGGATTTTTTTTTTTTCCAAAATCAGACTTGACACCAGAGAGGCTGAATACCGCACTGAGTCAATGCGGTCTTAGCCTCTCTGGTCTCAACACTCTGTCTGATTTTGGATTTTTTTTTTTTTTTTTTTCCAAAATCAGACTTGACACCAGAGAGGCTGAATACCGCACTGAGTCAATGCGGTCTTAGCCTCTCTGGTCTCAACACTCTGTCTGATTTTGGATTTTTTTTTTTTTTTTTCCAAAATCAGACTTGACACCAGAGAGGCTGAATACCGCACTGAGTCAATGCGGTCTTAGCCTCTCTGGTGTCAACACTCTGTCTGATTTTGGATTTTTTTTTTTTTCCAAAATCAGACTTGACACCAGAGAGGCTGAATACCGCACTGAGTCAATGCGGTCTTAGCCTCTCTGGTGTCAACACTCTGTCTGATTTTGGATTTTTTTTTTTTTTTTCCAAAATCAGACTTGACACCAGAGAGGCTGAATACCGCACTGAGTCAATGCGGTCTTAGCCTCTCTGGTCTCAACACTCTGTCTGATTTTGGATTTTTTTTTTTTTTTCCAAAATCAGACTTGACACCAGAGAGGCTGAATACCGCACTGAGTCAATGCGGTCTTAGCCTCTCTTGTCTCAACACTCTGTCTGATTTTGGATTTTTTTTTTTTTTTTTTTTCCAAAATCAGACTTGACACCAGAGAGGCTGAATACCGCACTGAGTCAATGCGGTCTTAGCCTCTCTGGTGTCAACACTCTGTCTGATTTTGGATTTTTTTTTTTTTTCCAAAATCAGACTTGACACCAGAGAGGCTGAATACCGCACTGAGTCAATGCGGTCTTAGCCTCTCTGGTGTCAACACTCTGTCTGATTTTGGATTTTTTTTTTTTTTTTCCAAAATCAGACTTGACACCAGAGAGGCTGAATACCGCACTGAGTCAATGCGGTCTTAGCCTCTCTGGTCTCAACACTCTGTCTGATTTTGGATTTTTTTTTTTTTTCCAAAATCAGACTTGACACCAGAGAGGCTGAATACCGCACTGAGTCAATGCGGTCTTAGCCTCTCTTGTCTCAACACTCTGTCTGATTTTGGATTTTTTTTTTTTTTTTTTTCCAAAATCAGACTTGACACCAGAGAGGCTGAATACCGCACTGAGTCAATGCGGTCTTAGCCTCTCTGGTGTCAACACTCTGTCTGATTTTGGATTTTTTTTTTTTTCCAAAATCAGACTTGACACCAGAGAGGCTGAATACCGCACTGAGTCAATGCGGTCTTAGCCTCTCTGGTCTCAACACTCTGTCTGATTTTGGATTTTTTTTTTTTTTTTTTCCAAAATCAGACTTGACACCAGAGAGGCTGAAAACCGCACTGAGTCAATGCGGTCTTAGCCTCTCTGGTGTCAACACTCTGTCTGATTTTGGATTTTTTTTTTTTCCAAAATCAGACTTGACACCAGAGAGGCTGAATACCGCACTGAGTCAATGCGGTCTTAGCCTCTCTGGTCTCAACACTCTGTCTGATTTTGGATTTTTTTTTTTTTTTTTTCCAAAATCAGACTTGACACCAGAGAGGCTGAATACCGCACTGAGTCAATGCGGTCTTAGCCTCTCTGGTCTCAACACTCTGTCTGATTTTGGATTTTTTTTTTTTTTTTTCCAAAATCAGACTTGACACCAGAGAGGCTGAATACCGCACTGAGTCAATGCGGTCTTAGCCTCTCTGGTGTCAACACTCTGTCTGATTTTGGATTTTTTTTTTTTTCCAAAATCAGACTTGACACCAGAGAGGCTGAATACCGCACTGAGTCAATGCGGTCTTAGCCTCTCTGGTGTCAACACTCTGTCTGATTTTGGATTATTATTATTTTTTTCCAAAATCAGACTTGACACCAGAGAGGCTGAATACCGCACTGAGTCAATGCGGTCTTAGCCTCTCTGGTGTCAACACTCTGTCTGATTTTGGATTTTGGATTTTTTTTTTTTTTTTTTTTTTACCAAAATCAGACTTGACACCAGAGAGGCTGAATACCGCACTGAGTCAATGCGGTCTTAGCCTCTCTGGTCTCAACACTCTGTCTGATTTTGGATTTTTTTTTTTTTCCAAAATCAGACTTGACACCAGAGAGGCTGAAAACCGCACTGAGTCAATGCGGTCTTAGCCTCTCTGGTGTCAACACTCTGTCTGATTTTGGATTTTTTTTTTTTTCCAAAATCAGACTTGACACCAGAGAGGCTGAATACCGCACTGAGTCAATGCGGTCTTAGCCTCTCTGGTCTCAACACTCTGTCTGATTTTGGATTTTTTTTTTTTTTTTTTTCCAAAATCAGACTTGACACCAGAGAGGCTGAATACCGCACTGAGTCAATGCGGTCTTAGCCTCTCTGGTCTCAACACTCTGTCTGATTTTGGATTTTTTTTTTTTTTTTTCCAAAATCAGACTTGACACCAGAGAGGCTGAATACCGCACTGAGTCAATGCGGTCTTAGCCTCTCTGGTGTCAACACTCTGTCTGATTTTGGATTTTTTTTTTTTCCAAAATCAGACTTGACACCAGAGAGGCTGAATACCGCACTGAGTCAATGCGGTCTTAGCCTCTCTGGTGTCAACACTCTGTCTGATTTTGGATTTTTTTTTTTTTTTTTCCAAAATCAGACTTGACACCAGAGAGGCTGAATACCGCACTGAGTCAATGCGGTCTTAGCCTCTCTGGTCTCAACACTCTGTCTGATTTTGGATTTTTTTTTTTTTTCCAAAATCAGACTTGACACCAGAGAGGCTGAATACCGCACTGAGTCAATGCGGTCTTAGCCTCTCTTGTCTCAACACTCTGTCTGATTTTGGATTTTTTTTTTTTTTTTTTTTCCAAAATCAGACTTGACACCAGAGAGGCTGAATACCGCACTGAGTCAATGCGGTCTTAGCCTCTCTGGTGTCAACACTCTGTCTGATTTTGGATTTTTTTTTTTTTCCAAAATCAGACTTGACACCAGAGAGGCTGAATACCGCACTGAGTCAATGCGGTCTTAGCCTCTCTGGTGTCAACACTCTGTCTGATTTTGGATTTTTTTTTTTTTTTTCCAAAATCAGACTTGACACCAGAGAGGCTGAATACCGCACTGAGTCAATGCGGTCTTAGCCTCTCTGGTCTCAACACTCTGTCTGATTTTGGATTTTTTTTTTTTTTTCCAAAATCAGACTTGACACCAGAGAGGCTGAATACCGCACTGAGTCAATGCGGTCTTAGCCTCTCTTGTCTCAACACTCTGTCTGATTTTGGATTTTTTTTTTTTTTTTTCCAAAATCAGACTTGACACCAGAGAGGCTGAATACCGCACTGAGTCAATGCGGTCTTAGCCTCTCTGGTGTCAACACTCTGTCTGATTTTGGATTTTTTTTTTTTTCCAAAATCAGACTTGACACCAGAGAGGCTGAATACCGCACTGAGTCAATGCGGTCTTAGCCTCTCTTGTCTCAACACTCTGTCTGATTTTGGATTTTTTTTTTTTTTTTTTCCAAAATCAGACTTGACACCAGAGAGGCTGAATACCGCACTGAGTCAATGCGGTCTTAGCCTCTCTGGTGTCAACACTCTGTCTGATTTTGGATTTTTTTTTTTTTCCAAAATCAGACTTGACACCAGAGAGGCTGAATACCGCACTGAGTCAATGCGGTCTTAGCCTCTCTGGTCTCAACACTCTGTCTGATTTTGGATTTTTTTTTTTTTTTTTCCAAAATCAGACTTGACACCAGAGAGGCTGAATACCACACTGAGTCAATGCGGTCTTAGCCTCTCTGGTCTCAACACTCTGTCTGATTTTGGATTTTTTTTTTTTTTTTTTTTCCAAAATCAGACTTGACACCAGAGAGGCTGAATACCGCACTGAGTCAATGCGGTCTTAGCCTCTCTGGTGTCAACACTCTGTCTGATTTTGGATTTTTTTTTTTTTTCCAAAATCAGACTTGACACCAGAGAGGCTGAATACCGCACTGAGTCAATGCGGTCTTAGCCTCTCTGGTCTCAACACTCTGTCTGATTTTGGATTTTTTTTTTTTTTTTTTTTTCCAAAATCAGACTTGACACCAGAGAGGCTGAATACCGCACTGAGTCAATGCGGTCTTAGCCTCTCTGGTGTCAACACTCTGTCTGATTTTGGATTTTTTTTTTTTTTCCAAAATCAGACTTGACACCAGAGAGGCTGAATACCGCACTGAGTCAATGCGGTCTTAGCCTCTCTGGTGTCAACACTCTGTCTGATTTTGGATTTTTTTTTTTTTTTCCAAAATCAGACTTGACACCAGAGAGGCTGAATACCGCACTGAGTCAATGCGGTCTTAGCCTCTCTGGTCTCAACACTCTGTCTGATTTTGGATTTTTTTTTTTTTTTCCAAAATCAGACTTGACACCAGAGAGGCTGAATACCGCACTGAGTCAATGCGGTCTTAGCCTCTCTTGTCTCAACACTCTGTCTGATTTTGGATTTTTTTTTTTTTTTTTTCCAAAATCAGACTTGACACCAGAGAGGCTGAATACCGCACTGAGTCAATGCGGTCTTAGCCTCTCTGGTGTCAACACTCTGTCTGATTTTGGATTTTTTTTTTTTTCAAAAATCAGACTTGACACCAGAGAGGCTGAATACCGCACTGAGTCAATGCGGTCTTAGCCTCTCTGGTCTCAACACTCTGTCGGATTTTGGATTTTTTTTTTTTTTTTTCCAAAATCAGACTTGACACCAGAGAGGCTGAATACCGCACTGAGTAAATGCGGTCTTAGCCTCTCTGGTCTCAACACTCTGTCTGATTTTGGATTTTTTCTTTTTTTTTTTCCAAAATCAGACTTGACACCAGAGAGGCTGAATACCACACTGAGTCAATGCGGTCTTAGCCTCGCTGGTCTCAACACTCTGTCTGATTTTGGATTTTTTTTTTTTTCCAAAATCAGACTTGACACCAGAGAGGCTGAAAACCGCACTGAGTCAATGCGGTCTTAGCCTCTCTGGTGTCAACACTCTGTCTGATTTTGGATTTTTTTTTTTTCCAAAATCAGACTTGACACCAGAGAGGCTGAATACCGCACTGAGTCAATGCGGTCTTAGCCTCTCTGGTCTCAACACTCTGTCTGATTTTGGATTTTTTTTTTTTTTTTTTTCCAAAATCAGACTTGACACCAGAGAGGCTGAATACCGCACTGAGTCAATGCGGTCTTAGCCTCTCTGGTCTCAACACTCTGTCTGATTTTGGATTTTTTTTTTTTTTTTCCAAAATCAGACTTGACACCAGAGAGGCTGAATACCGCACTGAGTCAATGCGGTCTTAGCCTCTCTGGTGTCAACACTCTGTCTGATTTTGGATTTTTTTTTTTTTCCAAAATCAGACTTGACACCAGAGAGGCTGAATACCGCACTGAGTCAATGCGGTCTTAGCCTCTCTGGTGTCAACACTCTGTCTGATTTTGGATTATTATTATTTTTTTCCAAAATCAGACTTGACACCAGAGAGGCTGAATACCGCACTGAGTCAATGCGGTCTTAGCCTCTCTGGTGTCAACACTCTGTCTGATTTTGGATTTTGGATTTTTTTTTTTTTTTTTTTTTTTACCAAAATCAGACTTGACACCAGAGAGGCTGAATACCGCACTGAGTCAATGCGGTCTTAGCCTCTCTGGTCTCAACACTCTGTCTGATTTTGGATTTTTTTTTTTTTCCAAAATCAGACTTGACACCAGAGAGGCTGAAAACCGCACTGAGTCAATGCGGTCTTAGCCTCTCTGGTGTCAACACTCTGTCTGATTTTGGATTTTTTTTTTTTTCCAAAATCAGACTTGACACCAGAGAGGCTGAATACCGCACTGAGTCAATGCGGTCTTAGCCTCTCTGGTCTCAACACTCTGTCTGATTTTGGATTTTTTTTTTTTTTTTTTTCCAAAATCAGACTTGACACCAGAGAGGCTGAATACCGCACTGAGTCAATGCGGTCTTAGCCTCTCTGGTCTCAACACTCTGTCTGATTTTGGATTTTTTTTTTTTTTTTCCAAAATCAGACTTGACACCAGAGAGGCTGAATACCGCACTGAGTCAATGCGGTCTTAGCCTCTCTGGTGTCAACACTCTGTCTGATTTTGGATTTTTTTTTTTTTCCAAAATCAGACTTGACACCAGAGAGGCTGAATACCGCACTGAGTCAATGCGGTCTTAGCCTCTCTGGTGTCAACACTCTGTCTGATTTTGGATTTTTTTTTTTTTTTTCCAAAATCAGACTTGACACCAGAGAGGCTGAATACCGCACTGAGTCAATGCGGTCTTAGCCTCTCTGGTCTCAACACTCTGTCTGATTTTGGATTTTTTTTTTTTTTCCAAAATCAGACTTGACACCAGAGAGGCTGAATACCGCACTGAGTCAATGCGGTCTTAGCCTCTCTTGTCTCAACACTCTGTCTGATTTTGGATTTTTTTTTTTTTTTTTTTCCAAAATCAGACTTGACACCAGAGAGGCTGAATACCGCACTGAGTCAATGCGGTCTTAGCCTCTCTGGTGTCAACACTCTGTCTGATTTTGGATTTTTTTTTTTTTCCAAAATCAGACTTGACACCAGAGAGGCTGAATACCGCACTGAGTCAATGCGGTCTTAGCCTCTCTGGTGTCAACACTCTGTCTGATTTTGGATTTTTTTTTTTTTTTTCCAAAATCAGACTTGACACCAGAGAGGCTGAATACCGCACTGAGTCAATGCGGTCTTAGCCTCTCTGGTCTCAACACTCTGTCTGATTTTGGATTTTTTTTTTTTTTCCAAAATCAGACTTGACACCAGAGAGGCTGAATACCGCACTGAGTCAATGCGGTCTTAGCCTCTCTTGTCTCAACACTCTGTCTGATTTTGGATTTTTTTTTTTTTTTTTTCCAAAATCAGACTTGACACCAGAGAGGCTGAATACCGCACTGAGTCAATGCGGTCTTAGCCTCTCTGGTGTCAACACTCTGTCTGATTTTGGATTTTTTTTTTTTTCCAAAATCAGACTTGACACCAGAGAGGCTGAATACCGCACTGAGTCAATGCGGTCTTAGCCTCTCTGGTCTCAACACTCTGTCTGATTTTGGATTTTTTTTTTTTTTTTTCCAAAATCAGACTTGACACCAGAGAGGCTGAAAACCGCACTGAGTCAATGCGGTCTTAGCCTCTCTGGTGTCAACACTCTGTCTGATTTTGGATTTTTTTTTTTTTCCAAAATCAGACTTGACACCAGAGAGGCTGAATACCGCACTGAGTCAATGCGGTCTTAGCCTCTCTGGTCTCAACACTCTGTCTGATTTTGGATTTTTTTTTTTTTTTTTTTCCAAAATCAGACTTGACACCAGAGAGGCTGAATACCGCACTGAGTCAATGCGGTCTTAGCCTCTCTGGTCTCAACACTCTGTCTGATTTTGGATTTTTTTTTTTTTTTTCCAAAATCAGACTTGACACCAGAGAGGCTGAATACCGCACTGAGTCAATGCGGTCTTAGCCTCTCTGGTGTCAACACTCTGTCTGATTTTGGATTTTTTTTTTTTTTCCAAAATCAGACTTGACACCAGAGAGGCTGAATACCGCACTGAGTCAATGCGGTCTTAGCCTCTCTGGTGTCAACACTCTGTCTGATTTTGGATTATTATTATTTTTTTCCAAAATCAGACTTGACACCAGAGAGGCTGAATACCGCACTGAGTCAATGCGGTCTTAGCCTCTCTGGTGTCAACACTCTGTCTGATTTTGGATTTTGGATTTTTTTTTTTTTTTTTTTTTTTACCAAAATCAGACTTGACACCAGAGAGGCTGAATACCGCACTGAGTCAATGCGGTCTTAGCCTCTCTGGTCTCAACACTCTGTCTGATTTTGGATTTTTTTTTTTTTTCCAAAATCAGACTTGACACCAGAGAGGCTGAAAACCGCACTGAGTCAATGCGGTCTTAGCCTCTCTGGTGTCAACACTCTGTCTGATTTTGGATTTTTTTTTTTTTTCCAAAATCAGACTTGACACCAGAGAGGCTGAATACCGCACTGAGTCAATGCGGTCTTAGCCTCTCTGGTGTCAACACTCTGTCTGATTTTGGATTTTTTTTTTTTTTTTCCAAAATCAGACTTGACACCAGAGAGGCTGAATACCGCACTGAGTCAATGCGGTCTTAGCCTCTCTGGTCTCAACACTCTGTCTGATTTTGGATTTTTTTTTTTTTTTCCAAAATCAGACTTGACACCAGAGAGGCTGAATACCGCACTGAGTCAATGCGGTCTTAGCCTCTCTTGTCTCAACACTCTGTCTGATTTTGGATTTTTTTTTTTTTTTTTTTCCAAAATCAGACTTGACACCAGAGAGGCTGAATACCGCACTGAGTCAATGCGGTCTTAGCCTCTCTGGTGTCAACACTCTGTCTGATTTTGGATTTTTTTTTTTTTCCAAAATCAGACTTGACACCAGAGAGGCTGAATACCGCACTGAGTCAATGCGGTCTTAGCCTCTCTGGTGTCAACACTCTGTCTGATTTTGGATTTTTTTTTTTTTTTTCCAAAATCAGACTTGACACCAGAGAGGCTGAATACCGCACTGAGTCAATGCGGTCTTAGCCTCTCTGGTCTCAACACTCTGTCTGATTTTGGATTTTTTTTTTTTTTTCCAAAATCAGACTTGACACCAGAGAGGCTGAATACCGCACTGAGTCAATGCGGTCTTAGCCTCTCTTGTCTCAACACTCTGTCTGATTTTGGATTTTTTTTTTTTTTTTTCCAAAATCAGACTTGACACCAGAGAGGCTGAATACCGCACTGAGTCAATGCGGTCTTAGCCTCTCTGGTGTCAACACTCTGTCTGATTTTGGATTTTTTTTTTTTTCCAAAATCAGACTTGACACCAGAGAGGCTGAATACCGCACTGAGTCAATGCGGTCTTAGCCTCTCTGGTCTCAACACTCTGTCTGATTTTGGATTTTTTTTTTTTTTTTTCCAAAATCAGACTTGACACCAGAGAGGCTGAATACCACACTGAGTCAATGCGGTCTTAGCCTCTCTGGTCTCAACACTCTGTCTGATTTTGGATTTTTTTTTTTTTTTTTTTTCCAAAATCAGACTTGACACCAGAGAGGCTGAATACCGCACTGAGTCAATGCGGTCTTAGCCTCTCTGGTGTCAACACTCTGTCTGATTTTGGATTTTTTTTTTTTTCCAAAATCAGACTTGACACCAGAGAGGCTGAATACCGCACTGAGTCAATGCGGTCTTAGCCTCTCTGGTGTCAACACTCTGTCTGATTTTGGATTTTTTTTTTTTTTTTTCCAAAATCAGACTTGACACCAGAGAGGCTGAATACCGCACTGAGTCAATGCGGTCTTAGCCTCTCTTGTCTCAACACTCTGTCTGATTTTGGATTTTTTTTTTTTTTTTTTCCAAAATCAGACTTGACACCAGAGAGGCTGAATACCGCACTGAGTCAATGCGGTCTTAGCCTCTCTGGTGTCAACACTCTGTCTGATTTTGGATTTTTTTTTTTTTTCCAAAATCAGACTTGACACCAGAGAGGCTGAATACCGCACTGAGTCAATGCGGTCTTAGCCTCTCTGGTCTCAACACTCTGTCTGATTTTGGATTTTTTTTTTTTTTTTTCCAAAATCAGACTTGACACCAGAGAGGCTGAATACCACACTGAGTCAATGCGGTCTTAGCCTCTCTGGTCTCAACACTCTGTCTGATTTTGGATTTTTTTTTTTTTTTTTTTTCCAAAATCAGACTTGACACCAGAGAGGCTGAATACCGCACTGAGTCAATGCGGTCTTAGCCTCTCTGGTGTCAACACTCTGTCTGATTTTGGATTTTTTTTTTTTTTCCAAAATCAGACTTGACACCAGAGAGGCTGAATACCGCACTGAGTCAATGCGGTCTTAGCCTCTCTGGTGTCAACACTCTGTCTGATTTTGGATTTTTTTTTTTTTTTTCCAAAATCAGACTTGACACCAGAGAGGCTGAATACCGCACTGAGTCAATGCGGTCTTAGCCTCTCTGGTCTCAACACTCTGTCTGATTTTGGATTTTTTTTTTTTTTTCCAAAATCAGACTTGACACCAGAGAGGCTGAATACCGCACTGAGTCAATGCGGTCTTAGCCTCTCTTGTCTCAACACTCTGTCTGATTTTGGATTTTTTTTTTTTTTTTTTCCAAAATCAGACTTGACACCAGAGAGGCTGAATACCGCACTGAGTCAATGCGGTCTTAGCCTCTCTGGTGTCAACACTCTGTCTGATTTTGGATTTTTTTTTTTTTCAAAAATCAGACTTGACACCAGAGAGGCTGAATACCGCACTGAGTCAATGCGGTCTTAGCCTCTCTGGTCTCAACACTCTGTCGGATTTTGGATTTTTTTTTTTTTTTTTCCAAAATCAGACTTGACACCAGAGAGGCTGAATACCGCACTGAGTAAATGCGGTCTTAGCCTCTCTGGTCTCAACACTCTGTCTGATTTTGGATTTTTTCTTTTTTTTTTTCCAAAATCAGACTTGACACCAGAGAGGCTGAATACCACACTGAGTCAATGCGGTCTTAGCCTCGCTGGTCTCAACACTCTGTCTGATTTTGGATTTTTTTTTTTTCCAAAATCAGACTTGACACCAGAGAGGCTGAATACCGCACTGAGTCAATGCGGTCTTAGCCTCTCTGGTGTCAACACTCTGTCTGATTTTGGATTTTTTTTTTTTTTTTCCAAAATCAGACTTGACACCAGAGAGGCTGAATACCGCACTGAGTCAATGCGGTCTTAGCCTCTCTGGTCTCAACACTCTGTCTGATTTTGGATTTTTTTTTTTTTTTCCAAAATCAGACTTGACACCAGAGAGGCTGAATACCGCACTGAGTCAATGCGGTCTTAGCCTCTCTTGTCTCAACACTCTGTCTGATTTTGGATTTTTTTTTTTTTTTTTCCAAAATCAGACTTGACACCAGAGAGGCTGAATACCGCACTGAGTCAATGCGGTCTTAGCCTCTCTGGTGTCAACACTCTGTCTGATTTTGGATTTTTTTTTTTTTCAAAAATCAGACTTGACACCAGAGAGGCTGAATACCGCACTGAGTCAATGCGGTCTTAGCCTCTCTGGTCTCAACACTCTGTCGGATTTTGGATTTTTTTTTTTTTTTTTCCAAAATCAGACTTGACACCAGAGAGGCTGAATACCGCACTGAGTAAATGCGGTCTTAGCCTCTCTGGTCTCAACACTCTGTCTGATTTTGGATTTTTTCTTTTTTTTTTTCCAAAATCAGACTTGACACCAGAGAGGCTGAATACCACACTGAGTCAATGCGGTCTTAGCCTCGCTGGTCTCAACACTCTGTCTGATTTTGGATTTTTTTTTTTTCCAAAATCAGACTTGACACCAGAGAGGCTGAAAACCGCACTGAGTCAATGCGGTCTTAGCCTCTCTGGTGTCAACACTCTGTCTGATTTTGGATTTTTTTTTTTTTCCAAAATCAGACTTGACACCAGAGAGGCTGAATACCGCACTGAGTCAATGCGGTCTTAGCCTCTCTGGTCTCAACACTCTGTCTGATTTTGGATTTTTTTTTTTTTTTTCCAAAATCAGACTTGACACCAGAGAGGCTGAATACCACACTGAGTCAATGCGGTCTTAGCCTCTCTGGTCTCAACACTCTGTCTGATTTTGGATTTTTTTTTTTTTTTTTTTCCAAAATCAGACTTGACACCAGAGAGGCTGAATACCGCACTGAGTCAATGCGGTCTTAGCCTCTCTGGTGTCAACACTCTGTCTGATTTTGGATTTTTTTTTTTTCCAAAATCAGACTTGCCACCAGAGAGGCTGAATACCGCACTGAGTCAATGCGGTCTTAGCCTCTCTGGTGTCAACACTCTGTCTGATTTTGGATTTTTTTTTTTTTTTTTCCAAAATCAGACTTGACACCAGAGAGGCTGAATACCGCACTGAGTCAATGCGGTCTTAGCCTCTCTGGTCTCAACACTCTGTCTGATTTTGGATTTTTTTTTTTTTTCCAAAATCAGACTTGACACCAGAGAGGCTGAATACCGCACTGAGTCAATGCGGTCTTAGCCTCTCTTGTCTCAACACTCTGTCTGATTTTGGATTTTTTTTTTTTTTTTTTCCAAAATCAGACTTGACACCAGAGAGGCTGAATACCGCACTGAGTCAATGCGGTCTTAGCCTCTCTGGTGTCAACACTCTGTCTGATTTTGGATTTTTTTTTTTTTCCAAAATCAGACTTGACACCAGAGAGGCTGAATACCGCACTGAGTCAATGCGGTCTTAGCCTCTCTGGTGTCAACACTCTGTCTGATTTTGGATTTTTTTTTTTTTATCCCAAAATCAGACTTGACACCAGAGAGGCTGAATACCGCACTGAGTCAATGCGGTCTTAGCCTCTCTGGTCTCAACACTCTGTCTGATTTTGGATTTTTTTTTTTTTCCAAAATCAGACTTGACACCAGAGAGGCTGAAAACCGCACTGAGTCAATGCGGTCTTAGCCTCTCTGGTGTCAACACTCTGTCTGATTTTGGATTTTTTTTTTTTCCAAAATCAGACTTGACACCAGAGAGGCTGAATACCGCACTGAGTCAATGCGGTCTTAGCCTCTCTGGTCTCAACACTCTGTCTGATTTTGGATTTTTTTTTTTTTTTTTTTCCAAAATCAGACTTGACACCAGAGAGGCTGAATACCGCACTGAGTCAATGCGGTCTTAGCCTCTCTGGTCTCAACACTCTGTCTGATTTTGGATTTTTTTTTTTTTTTTCCAAAATCAGACTTGACACCAGAGAGGCTGAATACCGCACTGAGTCAATGCGGTCTTAGCCTCTCTGGTGTCAACACTCTGTCTGATTTTGGATTTTTTTTTTTTTTCCAAAATCAGACTTGACACCAGAGAGGCTGAATACCGCACTGAGTCAATGCGGTCTTAGCCTCTCTGGTGTCAACACTCTGTCTGATTTTGGATTTTTTTTTTTTATCCCAAAATCAGACTTGACACCAGAGAGGCTGAATACCGCACTGAGTCAATGCGGTCTTAGTTGACACCAGAGAGGCTAAGACCGCATTGACTTAGTGCCGTATTCAGCCTCTCTGGCGTCAAGTCTGATTTTGGAAAAAAAAAAATCCAAAATCAGACAGAGTGTTGAGACCAGCGAGGCTAAGACCGCATTGACTCAGTGTGGTATTCAGCCTCTCTGGCGTCAAGTCTGATTTTGGAAAAAAAAAAAGAAAAAATCCAAAATCAGACAGAGTGTTGAGACCAGAGAGGCTAAGACCGCATTGACTCAGTGCGGTATTCAGCCTCTCTGGTGTCAAGTCTGATTTTGGAAAAAAAAAAAAAAAAATCCAAAATCCGACAGAGTGTTGAGACCAGAGAGGCTAAGACCGCATTGACTCAGTGCGGTATTCAGCCTCTCTGGTGTCAAGTCTGATTTTGGAAAAAAAAAAAAAAAATCCAAAATCAGACAGAGTGTTGACACCAGAGAGGCTAAGACCGCATTGACTCAGTGCGGTATTCAGCCTCTCTGGTGTCAAGTCTGATTTTGGAAAAAAAAAAAATCCAAAATCAGACAGAGTGTTGACACCAGAGAGGCTAAGACCGCATTGACTCAGTGCGGTATTCAGCCTCTCTGGTGTCAAGTCTGATTTTGGAAAAAAAAAAAAAAAAAAATCCAAAATCCGACAGAGTGTTGAGACCAGAGAGGCTAAGACCGCATTCACTCAGTGCGGTATTCAGCCTCTCTGGTGTCAAGTCTGATTTTGGAAAAAAAAAAAAATCCAAAATCAGACAGAGTGTTGACACCAGAGAGGCTAAGACCGCATTGACTCAGTGCGGTTTTCAGCATCTCTGGTGTCAAGTCTGATTTTGGAAAAAAAAAAAAAAAAAATCCAAAATCAGACAGAGTGTTGACACCAGAGAGGCTGAATACCGCACTGAGTCAATGCGGTCTTAGCCTCTCTGGTGTCAACACTCTGTCTAATTTTGGATTTTTTTTTTTTTTTTCCAAAATCAGACTTGACACCAGAGAGGCTGAATACCGCACTGAGTCAATGCGGTCTTAGCCTCTCTGGTGTCAACACTCTGTCTGATTTTGGATTTTTTTTTTTTATCCCAAAATCAGACTTGACACCAGAGAGGCTGAATACCGCACTGAGTCAATGCGGTCTTAGCCTCTCTGGTCTCAACACTGTCTGATTTTGGATTTTTTTTTTTTTTTTTTTTTCCAAAATCAGACTTGACACCAGAGAGGCTGAATACCGCACTGAGTCAATGCGGTCTTAGCCTCTCTGGTGTCAACACTCTGTCTGATTTTGGATTTTTTTTTTTTATCCCAAAATCAGACTTGACACCAGAGAGGCTGAATACCGCACTGAGTCAATGCGGTCTTAGTTGACACCAGAGAGGCTAAGACCGCATTGACTTAGTGCCGTATTCAGCCTCTCTGGCGTCAAGTCTGATTTTGGAAAAAAAAAAATCCAAAATCAGACAGAGTGTTGAGACCAGCGAGGCTAAGACCGCATTGACTCAGTGTGGTATTCAGCCTCTCTGGTGTCAAGTCTGATTTTGGAAAAAAAAAAAGAAAAAATCCAAAATCAGACAGAGTGTTGAGACCAGAGAGGCTAAGACCGCATTGACTCAGTGCGGTATTCAGCCTCTCTGGTGTCAAGTCTGATTTTGGAAAAAAAAAAAAAAAATCCAAAATCCGACAGAGTGTTGAGACCAGAGAGGCTAAGACCGCATTGACTCAGTGCGGTATTCAGCCTCTCTGGTGTCAAGTCTGATTTTGGAAAAAAAAAAAAAAAAATCCAAAATCAGACAGAGTGTTGACACCAGAGAGGCTAAGACCGCATTGACTCAGTGCGGTATTCAGCCTCTCTGGTGTCAAGTCTGATTTTGGAAAAAAAAAAAAATCCAAAATCAGACAGAGTGTTGACACCAGAGAGGCTAAGACCGCATTGACTCAGTGCGGTATTCAGCCTCTCTGGTGTCAAGTCTGATTTTGGAAAAAAAAAAAAAAAAAATCCAAAATCCGACAGAGTGTTGAGACCAGAGAGGCTAAGACCGCATTCACTCAGTGCGGTATTCAGCCTCTCTGGTGTCAAGTCTGATTTTGGAAAAAAAAAAAAATCCAAAATCAGACAGAGTGTTGACACCAGAGAGGCTAAGACCGCATTGACTCAGTGCGGTTTTCAGCATCTCTGGTGTCAAGTCTGATTTTGGAAAAAAAAAAAAAAAAAATCCAAAATCAGACAGAGTGTTGACACCAGAGAGGCTGAATACCGCACTGAGTCAATGCGGTCTTAGCCTCTCTGGTGTCAACACTCTGTCTAATTTTGGATTTTTTTTTTTTTTTTCCAAAATCAGACTTGACACCAGAGAGGCTGAATACCGCACTGAGTCAATGCGGTCTTAGCCTCTCTGGTGTCAACACTCTGTCTGATTTTGGATTTTTTTTTTTTATCCCAAAATCAGACTTGACACCAGAGAGGCTGAATACCGCACTGAGTCAATGCGGTCTTAGCCTCTCTGGTCTCAACACTGTCTGATTTTGGATTTTTTTTTTTTTTTTTTTTTCCAAAATCAGACTTGACACCAGAGAGGCTGAATACCGCACTGAGTCAATGCGGTCTTAGCCTCTCTGGTGTCAACACTCTGTCTGATTTTGGATTTTTTTTTTTTTTTCCAAAATCAGACTTGACACCAGAGAGGCTGAATACGGCACTAAGTCAATGCGGTCTTAGTCTCTCTGGTGTCAACTAAGACCGCATTGACTCAGTGCGGTATTCAGCCTCTCTGGTGTCAAGTCTGATTTTGGGAAAAAAAAAAAAAAATCCCAAATCAGACAGAGTGTTGACACCAGAGAGGCTAAGACCGCATTGACTTAGTGCGGTATTCAGCCTCTCTGGTGTCAAGTCTGATTTTGGAAAAAAAAAAAAAAAAATCCAAAATCAGACAGAGTGTTGAGACCAGAGAGGCTAAGACCGCATTGACTCAGTGCGGTATTCAGCCTCTCTGGTGTCAAGTCTGATTTTGGAAAAAAAAAAAAAAAAAAATCCAAAATCCGACAGAGTGTTGAGACCAGAGAGGCTAAGACCGCATTCACTCAGTGCGGTATTCAGCCTCTCTGGTGTCAAGTCTGATTTTGGAAAAAAAAAAAAATCCAAAATCAGACAGAGTGTTGACACCAGAGAGGCTAAGACCGCATTGACTCAGTGCGGTTTTCAGCCTCTCTGGTGTCAAGTCTGATTTTGGAAAAAAAAAAAATCCAAAATCAGACAGAGTGTTGAGACCAGCGAGGCTAAGACCGCATTGACTCAGTGTGGTATTCAGCCTCTCTTGTGTCAAGTCTGATTTTGGAAAAAAAAAAAGAAAAAATCCAAAATCAGACAGAGTGTTGAGACCAGAGAGGCTAAGACCGCATTGACTCAGTGCGGTATTCAGCCTCTCTGGTGTCAAGTCTGATTTTGGAAAAAAAAAAAAAAAAAAATCCAAAATCAGACAGAGTGTTGAGACCAGAGAGGCTAAGACCGCATTGACTCAGTGCGGTATCCAGCCTCTCTGGTGTCAAGTCTGATTTTGGAAAAAAAAAAAAAATCCAAAATCAGACAGAGTGTTGAGACCAGAGAGGCTAAGACCGCATTGACTCAGTGCGGTATTCAGCCTCTCTGGTGTCAAGTCTGATTTTGGAAAAAAAAAAAATCCAAAATCAGACAGAGTGTTGAGACCAGAGAGGCTAAGACCGCATTGACTCAGTGCGGTATTCAGCCTCTCTGGTGTCAAGTCTGATTTTGGAAAAAAAAAAAAAAAAAAATCCAAAATCAGACAGAGTGTTGACACCAGAGAGGCTGAATACCGCACTGAGTCAATGCGGTCTTAGCCTCTCTGGTGTCAACACTCTGTCTAATTTTGGATTTTTTTTTTTTTTTCCAAAATCAGACTTGACACCAGAGAGGCTGAATACCGCACTGAGTCAATGCGGTCTTAGCCTCTCTGGTGTCAACACTCTGTCTGATTTTGGATTTTTTTTTTTTTATCCCAAAATCAGACTTGACACCAGAGAGGCTGAATACCGCACTGAGTCAATGCGGTCTTAGCATTGACTCTTTTTTTGGAAAAAAAAAAAAAAAAAATCCAAAATCCGACAGAGTGTTGAGACCAGAGAGGCTAAGACCGCATTCACTCAGTGCGGTATTCAGCCTCTCTGGTGTCAAGTCTGATTTTGGAAAAAAAAAAATCCAAAATCAGACAGAGTGTTGACACCAGAGAGGCTAAGACTGCATTGACTCAGTGCGGTTTTCAGCCTCTCTGGTGTCAAGTCTGATTTTGGAAAAAAAAAAATCCAAAATCAGACAGAGTGTTGAGACCAGCGAGGCTAAGACCGCATTGACTCAGTGCGGTATTCAGCCTCTCTGGTGTCAAGTCTGATTTTGGAAAAAAAAAAAAAAAAATCCAAAATCCGACAGAGTGTTGAGACCAGAGAGGCTAAGACCGCATTGACTCAGTGCGGTATTCAGCCTCTCTGGTGTCAAGTCTGATTTTGGAAAAAAAAAAGAAAAAATCCAAAATCAGACAGAGTGTTGAGACCAGAGAGGCTAAGACCGCATTGACTCAGTGCGGTATTCAGCCTCTCTGGTGTCAAGTCTGATTTTGGAAAAAAAAAAAAAAAAAAATCCAAAATCAGACAGAGTGTTGAGACCAGAGAGGCTAAGACCGCATTGACTCAGTGCGGTATTCAGCCTCTCTGGTGTCAAGTCTGATTTTGGAAAAAAAAAAAAAATCCAAAATCAGACAGAGTGTTGAGACCAGAGAGGCTAAGACCGCATTGACTCAGTGCGGTATTCAGCCTCTCTGGTGTCAAGTCTGATTTTGGAAAAAAAAAAAAATCCAAAATCAGACAGAGTGTTGAGACCAGAGAGGCTAAGACCGCATTGACTCAGTGCGGTATTCAGCCTCTCTGGTGTCAAGTCTGATTTTGGAAAAAAAAAAAAATCCAAAATCAGACAGAGTGTTGACACCAGAGAGGCTAAGACCGCATTGACTCAGTGCGGTTTTCAGCCTCTCTGGTGTCAAGTCTGATTTTGGAAAAAAAAAAAAAAAAAAAAAAACCAAAATCAGACAGAGTGTTGAGACCAGAGAGGCTAAGACCGCATTGACTCAGTGTGGTATTCAGCCTCTCTGGTGTCAAGTCTGATTTTGGGAAAAAAAAAAAAAAATCCAAAATCAGACAGAGTGTTGAGACCAGAGAGGCTAAGACCGCATTGACTCAGTGCGGTATTCAGCCTCTCTGGTGTCAAGTCTGATTTTTGAAAAAAAAAAAAAAAAAATCCAAAATCCGACAGAGTGTTGAGACCAGAGAGGCTAAGACCGCATTCACTCAGTGCGGTATTCAGCCTCTCTGGTGTCAAGTCTGATTTTGGAAAAAAAAAAAAATCCAAAATCAGACAGAGTGTTGACACCAGAGAGGCTAAGACCGCATTGACTCAGTGCGGTTTTCAGCCTCTCTGGTGTCAAGTCTGATTTTGGAAGAAAAAAAAAATCCAAAATCAGACAGAGTGTTGAGACCAGCGAGGCTAAGACCGCATTGACTCAGTGTGGTATTCAGCCTCTCTGGTGTCAAGTCTGATTTTGGAAAAAAAAAAAAAAAAATCCAAAATCAGACAGAGTGTTGAGACCAGAGAGGCTAAGACCGCATTGACTCAGTGCGGTATTCAGCCTCTCTGGTGTCAAGTCTGATTTTGGAAAAAAAAAAAAAAAAAAAAATCCAAAATCAGACAGAGTGTTGAGACCAGAGAGGCTAAGACCGCATTGACTCAGTGCGGTATTCAGCCTCTCTGGTGTCAAGTCTGATTTTGGAAAAAAAAAAAAAATCCAAAATCAGACAGAGTGTTGAGACCAGAGAGGCTAAGACCGCATTGACTCAGTGCGGTATTCAGCCTCTCTGGTGTCAAGTCTGATTTTGGAAAAAAAAAAAATCCAAAATCAGACAGAGTGTTGAGACCAGAGAGGCTAAGACCGCATTGACTCAGTGCGGTATTCAGCCTCTCTGGTGTCAAGTCTGATTTTGGAAAAAAAAAAAAAAAAAAATCCAAAATCAGACAGAGTGTTGACACCAGAGAGGCTGAATACCGCACTGAGTCAATGCGGTCTTAGCCTCTCTGGTGTCAACACTCTGTCTAATTTTGGATTTTTTTTTTTTTTTCCAAAATCAGACTTGACACCAGAGAGGCTGAATACCGCACTGAGTCAATGCGGTCTTAGCCTCTCTGGTGTCAACACTCTGTCTGATTTTGGATTTTTTTTTTTTTATCCCAAAATCAGACTTGACACCAGAGAGGCTGAATACCGCACTGAGTCAATGCGGTCTTAGCATTGACTCTTTTTTTGGAAAAAAAAAAAAAAAAAAATCCAAAATCCGACAGAGTGTTGAGACCAGAGAGGCTAAGACCGCATTCACTCAGTGCGGTATTCAGCCTCTCTGGTGTCAAGTCTGATTTTGGAAAAAAAAAAATCCAAAATCAGACAGAGTGTTGACACCAGAGAGGCTAAGACTGCATTGACTCAGTGCGGTTTTCAGCCTCTCTGGTGTCAAGTCTGATTTTGGAAAAAAAAAAATCCAAAATCAGACAGAGTGTTGAGACCAGCGAGGCTAAGACCGCATTGACTCAGTGCGGTATTCAGCCTCTCTGGTGTCAAGTCTGATTTTGGAAAAAAAAAAAAAAAAATCCAAAATCCGACAGAGTGTTGAGACCAGAGAGGCTAAGACCGCATTGACTCAGTGCGGTATTCAGCCTCTCTGGTGTCAAGTCTGATTTTGGAAAAAAAAAAGAAAAAATCCAAAATCAGACAGAGTGTTGAGACCAGAGAGGCTAAGACCGCATTGACTCAGTGCGGTATTCAGCCTCTCTGGTGTCAAGTCTGATTTTGGAAAAAAAAAAAAAAAAAAATCCAAAATCAGACAGAGTGTTGAGACCAGAGAGGCTAAGACCGCATTGACTCAGTGCGGTATTCAGCCTCTCTGGTGTCAAGTCTGATTTTGGAAAAAAAAAAAAAATCCAAAATCAGACAGAGTGTTGAGACCAGAGAGGCTAAGACCGCATTGACTCAGTGCGGTATTCAGCCTCTCTGGTGTCAAGTCTGATTTTGGAAAAAAAAAAAAATCCAAAATCAGACAGAGTGTTGAGACCAGAGAGGCTAAGACCGCATTGACTCAGTGCGGTATTCAGCCTCTCTGGTGTCAAGTCTGATTTTGGAAAAAAAAAAAAATCCAAAATCAGACAGAGTGTTGACACCAGAGAGGCTAAGACCGCATTGACTCAGTGCGGTTTTCAGCCTCTCTGGTGTCAAGTCTGATTTTGGAAAAAAAAAAAAAAAAAAAAAAACCAAAATCAGACAGAGTGTTGAGACCAGAGAGGCTAAGACCGCATTGACTCAGTGTGGTATTCAGCCTCTCTGGTGTCAAGTCTGATTTTGGGAAAAAAAAAAAAAAATCCAAAATCAGACAGAGTGTTGAGACCAGAGAGGCTAAGACCGCATTGACTCAGTGCGGTATTCAGCCTCTCTGGTGTCAAGTCTGATTTTTGAAAAAAAAAAAAAAAAAAATCCAAAATCCGACAGAGTGTTGAGACCAGAGAGGCTAAGACCGCATTCACTCAGTGCGGTATTCAGCCTCTCTGGTGTCAAGTCTGATTTTGGAAAAAAAAAAAAATCCAAAATCAGACAGAGTGTTGACACCAGAGAGGCTAAGACCGCATTGACTCAGTGCGGTTTTCAGCCTCTCTGGTGTCAAGTCTGATTTTGGAAGAAAAAAAAAATCCAAAATCAGACAGAGTGTTGAGACCAGCGAGGCTAAGACCGCATTGACTCAGTGTGGTATTCAGCCTCTCTGGTGTCAAGTCTGATTTTGGAAAAAAAAAAAAAAAAATCCAAAATCAGACAGAGTGTTGAGACCAGAGAGGCTAAGACCGCATTGACTCAGTGCGGTATTCAGCCTCTCTGGTGTCAAGTCTGATTTTGGAAAAAAAAAAAAAAAAAAAAATCCAAAATCAGACAGAGTGTTGAGACCAGAGAGGCTAAGACCGCATTGACTCAGTGCGGTATTCAGTCTCTCTGGTGTCAAGTCTGATTTTGGAAAAAAAAAAAAAATCCAAAATCAGACAGAGTGTTGAGACCAGAGAGGCTAAGACCGCATTGACTCAGTGCGGTATTCAGCCTCTCTGGTGTCAAGTCTGATTTTGGAAAAAAAAAAAAATCCAAAATCAGACAGAGTGTTGAGACCAGAGAGGCTAAGACCGCATTGACTCAGTGCGGTATTCAGCCTCTCTGGTGTCAAGTCTGATTTTGGAAAAAAAAAAAAAAAAAATCCAAAATCAGACAGAGTGTTGACACCAGAGAGGCTGAATACCGCACTGAGTCAATGCGGTCTTAGCCTCTCTGGTCTCAACACTCTGTCGGATTTTGGATTTTTTTTTTTTTTTTTCCAAAATCAGACTTGACACCAGAGAGGCTGAATACCGCACTGAGTAAATGCGGTCTTAGCCTCTCTGGTCTCAACACTCTGTCTGATTTTGGATTTTTTCTTTTTTTTTTTCCAAAATCAGACTTGACACCAGAGAGGCTGAATACCACACTGAGTCAATGCGGTCTTAGCCTCGCTGGTCTCAACACTCTGTCTGATTTTGGATTTTTTTTTTTTCCAAAATCAGACTTGACACCAGAGAGGCTGAAAACCGCACTGAGTCAATGCGGTCTTAGCCTCTCTGGTGTCAACACTCTGTCTGATTTTGGATTTTTTTTTTTTCCAAAATCAGACTTGACACCAGAGAGGCTGAATACCGCACTGAGTCAATGCGGTCTTAGCCTCTCTGGTCTCAACACTCTGTCTGATTTTGGATTTTTTTTTTTTTTTTCCAAAATCAGACTTGACACCAGAGAGGCTGAATACCACACTGAGTCAATGCGGTCTTAGCCTCTCTGGTCTCAACACTCTGTCTGATTTTGGATTTTTTTTTTTTTTTTTTTCCAAAATCAGACTTGACACCAGAGAGGCTGAATACCGCACTGAGTCAATGCGGTCTTAGCCTCTCTGGTGTCAACACTCTGTCTGATTTTGGATTTTTTTTTTTTCCAAAATCAGACTTGCCACCAGAGAGGCTGAATACCGCACTGAGTCAATGCGGTCTTAGCCTCTCTGGTGTCAACACTCTGTCTGATTTTGGATTTTTTTTTTTTTTTTTCCAAAATCAGACTTGACACCAGAGAGGCTGAATACCGCACTGAGTCAATGCGGTCTTAGCCTCTCTGGTCTCAACACTCTGTCTGATTTTGGATTTTTTTTTTTTTTCCAAAATCAGACTTGACACCAGAGAGGCTGAATACCGCACTGAGTCAATGCGGTCTTAGCCTCTCTTGTCTCAACACTCTGTCTGATTTTGGATTTTTTTTTTTTTTTTTTCCAAAATCAGACTTGACACCAGAGAGGCTGAATACCGCACTGAGTCAATGCGGTCTTAGCCTCTCTGGTGTCAACACTCTGTCTGATTTTGGATTTTTTTTTTTTTCCAAAATCAGACTTGACACCAGAGAGGCTGAATACCGCACTGAGTCAATGCGGTCTTAGCCTCTCTGGTGTCAACACTCTGTCTGATTTTGGATTTTTTTTTTTTTATCCCAAAATCAGACTTGACACCAGAGAGGCTGAATACCGCACTGAGTCAATGCGGTCTTAGCCTCTCTGGTCTCAACACTCTGTCTGATTTTGGATTTTTTTTTTTTTCCAAAATCAGACTTGACACCAGAGAGGCTGAAAACCGCACTGAGTCAATGCGGTCTTAGCCTCTCTGGTGTCAACACTCTGTCTGATTTTGGATTTTTTTTTTTTTCCAAAATCAGACTTGACACCAGAGAGGCTGAATACCGCACTGAGTCAATGCGGTCTTAGCCTCTCTGGTCTCAACACTCTGTCTGATTTTGGATTTTTTTTTTTTTTTTTTCCAAAATCAGACTTGACACCAGAGAGGCTGAATACCGCACTGAGTCAATGCGGTCTTAGCCTCTCTGGTCTCAACACTCTGTCTGATTTTGGATTTTTTTTTTTTTTTTCCAAAATCAGACTTGACACCAGAGAGGCTGAATACCGCACTGAGTCAATGCGGTCTTAGCCTCTCTGGTGTCAACACTCTGTCTGATTTTGGATTTTTTTTTTTTTTCCAAAATCAGACTTGACACCAGAGAGGCTGAATACCGCACTGAGTCAATGCGGTCTTAGCCTCTCTGGTGTCAACACTCTGTCTGATTTTGGATTTTTTTTTTTTTTTCCAAAATCAGACTTGACACCAGAGAGGCTGAATACCGCACTGAGTCAATGCGGTCTTAGCCTCTCTGGTGTCAACACTCTGTCTGATTTTGGATTTTTTTTTTTTTTTTTTCCAAAATCAGACTTGACACCAGAGAGGCTGAATACCGCACTGAGTAAATGCGGTCTTAGCCTCTCTGGTCTCAACACTCTGTCTGATTTTGGATTTTTTTTTTTTTTTTCCAAAATCAGACGACACCAGAGAGGCTGAATACCGCACTGAGTCAATGCGGTCTTAGCCTCTCTGGTGTCAACACTCTGTCTGATTTTGGATTTTTTTTTTTTCCAAAATCAGACTTGACACCAGAGAGGCTGAATACCGCACTGAGTCAATGCGGTCTTAGCCTCTCTGGTCTCAACACTCTGTCGGATTTTGGATTTTTTTTTTTTTTTTTTTTCCAAAATCAGACTTGACACCAGAGAGGCTGAATACCGCACTGAGTCAATGCGGTCTTAGCCTCTCTGGTCTCAACACTCTGTCTGATTTTGGATTTTTTTTTTTTTTTTCCAAAATCAGACTTGACACCAGAGAGGCTGAATACCACACTGAGTCAATGCGGTCTTAGCCTCTCTGGTCTCAACACTCTGTCTGATTTTGGATTTTTTTTTTTTTTTTTTTCCAAAATCAGACTTGACACCAGAGAGGCTGAATACCGCACTGAGTCAATGCGGTCTTAGCCTCTCTGGTGTCAACACTCTGTCTGATTTTGGATTTTTTTTTTTTCCAAAATCAGACTTGCCACCAGAGAGGCTGAATACCGCACTGAGTCAATGCGGTCTTAGCCTCTCTGGTGTCAACACTCTGTCTGATTTTGGATTTTTTTTTTTTTTTTTCCAAAATCAGACTTGACACCAGAGAGGCTGAATACCGCACTGAGTCAATGCGGTCTTAGCCTCTCTGGTCTCAACACTCTGTCTGATTTTGGATTTTTTTTTTTTTTCCAAAATCAGACTTGACACCAGAGAGGCTGAATACCGCACTGAGTCAATGCGGTCTTAGCCTCTCTTGTCTCAACACTCTGTCTGATTTTGGATTTTTTTTTTTTTTTTTTTTCCAAAATCAGACTTGACACCAGAGAGGCTGAATACCGCACTGAGTCAATGCGGTCTTAGCCTCTCTGGTGTCAACACTCTGTCTGATTTTGGATTTTTTTTTTTTTCCAAAATCAGACTTGACACCAGAGAGGCTGAATACCGCACTGAGTCAATGCGGTCTTAGCCTCTCTGGTGTCAACACTCTGTCTGATTTTGGATTTTTTTTTTTTTATCCCAAAATCAGACTTGACACCAGAGAGGCTGAATACCGCACTGAGTCAATGCGGTCTTAGCCTCTCTGGTCTCAACACTCTGTCTGATTTTGGATTTTTTTTTTTTTCCAAAATCAGACTTGACACCAGAGAGGCTGAAAACCGCACTGAGTCAATGCGGTCTTAGCCTCTCTGGTGTCAACACTCTGTCTGATTTTGGATTTTTTTTTTTTCCAAAATCAGACTTGACACCAGAGAGGCTGAATACCGCACTGAGTCAATGCGGTCTTAGCCTCTCTGGTCTCAACACTCTGTCTGATTTTGGATTTTTTTTTTTTTTTTTTTCCAAAATCAGACTTGACACCAGAGAGGCTGAATACCGCACTGAGTCAATGCGGTCTTAGCCTCTCTGGTCTCAACACTCTGTCTGATTTTGGATTTTTTTTTTTTTTTTCCAAAATCAGACTTGACACCAGAGAGGCTGAATACCGCACTGAGTCAATGCGGTCTTAGCCTCTCTGGTGTCAACACTCTGTCTGATTTTGGATTTTTTTTTTTTTCCAAAATCAGACTTGACACCAGAGAGGCTGAATACCGCACTGAGTCAATGCGGTCTTAGCCTCTCTGGTGTCAACACTCTGTCTGATTTTGGATTTTTTTTTTTTTTTCCAAAATCAGACTTGACACCAGAGAGGCTGAATACCGCACTGAGTCAATGCGGTCTTAGCCTCTCTGGTGTCAACACTCTGTCTGATTTTGGATTTTTTTTTTTTTTTTTTCCAAAATCAGACTTGACACCAGAGAGGCTGAATACCGCACTGAGTAAATGCGGTCTTAGCCTCTCTGGTCTCAACACTCTGTCTGATTTTGGATTTTTTTTTTTTTTTTCCAAAATCAGACGACACCAGAGAGGCTGAATACCGCACTGAGTCAATGCGGTCTTAGCCTCTCTGGTGTCAACACTCTGTCTGATTTTGGATTTTTTTTTTTTCCAAAATCAGACTTGACACCAGAGAGGCTGAATACCGCACTGAGTCAATGCGGTCTTAGCCTCTCTGGTCTCAACACTCTGTCGGATTTTGGATTTTTTTTTTTTTTTTTTTTCCAAAATCAGACTTGACACCAGAGAGGCTGAATACCGCACTGAGTCAATGCGGTCTTAGCCTCTCTGGTCTCAACACTCTGTCTGATTTTGGATTTTTTTTTTTTTTTCCAAAATCAGACTTGACACCAGAGAGGCTGAATACCACACTGAGTCAATGCGGTCTTAGCCTCTCTGGTCTCAACACTCTGTCTGATTTTGGATTTTTTTTTTTTTTTTTTTCCAAAATCAGACTTGACACCAGAGAGGCTGAATACCGCACTGAGTCAATGCGGTCTTAGCCTCTCTGGTGTCAACACTCTGTCTGATTTTGGATTTTTTTTTTTTTCCAAAATCAGACTTGCCACCAGAGAGGCTGAATACCGCACTGAGTCAATGCGGTCTTAGCCTCTCTGGTGTCAACACTCTGTCTGATTTTGGATTTTTTTTTTTTTTTTTCCAAAATCAGACTTGACACCAGAGAGGCTGAATACCGCACTGAGTCAATGCGGTCTTAGCCTCTCTGGTCTCAACACTCTGTCTGATTTTGGATTTTTTTTTTTTTTCCAAAATCAGACTTGACACCAGAGAGGCTGAATACCGCACTGAGTCAATGCGGTCTTAGCCTCTCTTGTCTCAACACTCTGTCTGATTTTGGATTTTTTTTTTTTTTTTTTCCAAAATCAGACTTGACACCAGAGAGGCTGAATACCGCACTGAGTCAATGCGGTCTTAGCCTCTCTGGTGTCAACACTCTGTCTGATTTTGGATTTTTTTTTTTTTTTTCCAAAATCAGACTTGACACCAGAGAGGCTGAATACCGCACTGAGTCAATGCGGTCTTAGCCTCTCTGGTGTCAACACTCTGTCTGATTTTGGATTTTTTTTTTTTTTTTTTCCAAAATCAGACTTGACACCAGAGAGGCTGAATACCGCACTGAGTAAATGCGGTCTTAGCCTCTCTGGTCTCAACACTCTGTCTGATTTTGGATTTTTTTTTTTTTTTTTTCCAAAATCAGACTTGACACCAGAGAGGCTGAATACCGCACTGAGTAAATGCGGTCTTAGCCTCTCTGGTCTCAACACTCTGTCTGATTTTGGATTTTTTTTTTTTTTTTCCAAAATCAGACGACACCAGAGAGGCTGAATACCGCACTGAGTCAATGCGGTCTTAGCCTCTCTGGTGTCAACACTCTGTCTGATTTTGGATTTTTTTTTTTTTTCCAAAATCAGACTTGACACCAGAGAGGCTGAATACCGCACTGAGTCAATGCGGTCTTAGCCTCTCTGGTGTCAACACTCTGTCTGATTTTGGATTTTTTTTTTTTATCCCAAAATCAGACTTGACACCAGAGAGGCTGAATACCGCACTGAGTCAATGCGGTCTTAGTTGACACCAGAGAGGCTAAGACCGCATTGACTTAGTGCCGTATTCAGCCTCTCTGGCGTCAAGTCTGATTTTGGAAAAAAAAAAATCCAAAATCAGACAGAGTGTTGAGACCAGCGAGGCTAAGACCGCATTGACTCAGTGTGGTATTCAGCCTCTCTGGCGTCAAGTCTGATTTTGGAAAAAAAAAAAGAAAAAATCCAAAATCAGACAGAGTGTTGAGACCAGAGAGGCTAAGACCGCATTGACTCAGTGCGGTATTCAGCCTCTCTGGTGTCAAGTCTGATTTTGGAAAAAAAAAAAAAAAAATCCAAAATCCGACAGAGTGTTGAGACCAGAGAGGCTAAGACCGCATTGACTCAGTGCGGTATTCAGCCTCTCTGGTGTCAAGTCTGATTTTGGAAAAAAAAAAAAAAAATCCAAAATCAGACAGAGTGTTGACACCAGAGAGGCTAAGACCGCATTGACTCAGTGCGGTATTCAGCCTCTCTGGTGTCAAGTCTGATTTTGGAAAAAAAAAAAATCCAAAATCAGACAGAGTGTTGACACCAGAGAGGCTAAGACCGCATTGACTCAGTGCGGTATTCAGCCTCTCTGGTGTCAAGTCTGATTTTGGAAAAAAAAAAAAAAAAAATCCAAAATCCGACAGAGTGTTGAGACCAGAGAGGCTAAGACCGCATTCACTCAGTGCGGTATTCAGCCTCTCTGGTGTCAAGTCTGATTTTGGAAAAAAAAAAAAATCCAAAATCAGACAGAGTGTTGACACCAGAGAGGCTAAGACCGCATTGACTCAGTGCGGTTTTCAGCATCTCTGGTGTCAAGTCTGATTTTGGAAAAAAAAAAAAAAAAAAATCCAAAATCAGACAGAGTGTTGACACCAGAGAGGCTGAATACCGCACTGAGTCAATGCGGTCTTAGCCTCTCTGGTGTCAACACTCTGTCTAATTTTGGATTTTTTTTTTTTTTTTCCAAAATCAGACTTGACACCAGAGAGGCTGAATACCGCACTGAGTCAATGCGGTCTTAGCCTCTCTGGTGTCAACACTCTGTCTGATTTTGGATTTTTTTTTTTTATCCCAAAATCAGACTTGACACCAGAGAGGCTGAATACCGCACTGAGTCAATGCGGTCTTAGCCTCTCTGGTCTCAACACTGTCTGATTTTGGATTTTTTTTTTTTTTTTTTTTTCCAAAATCAGACTTGACACCAGAGAGGCTGAATACCGCACTGAGTCAATGCGGTCTTAGCCTCTCTGGTGTCAACACTCTGTCTGATTTTGGATTTTTTTTTTTTATCCCAAAATCAGACTTGACACCAGAGAGGCTGAATACCGCACTGAGTCAATGCGGTCTTAGTTGACACCAGAGAGGCTAAGACCGCATTGACTTAGTGCCGTATTCAGCCTCTCTGGCGTCAAGTCTGATTTTGGAAAAAAAAAAATCCAAAATCAGACAGAGTGTTGAGACCAGCGAGGCTAAGACCGCATTGACTCAGTGTGGTATTCAGCCTCTCTGGTGTCAAGTCTGATTTTGGAAAAAAAAAAAGAAAAAATCCAAAATCAGACAGAGTGTTGAGACCAGAGAGGCTAAGACCGCATTGACTCAGTGCGGTATTCAGCCTCTCTGGTGTCAAGTCTGATTTTGGAAAAAAAAAAAAAAAAATCCAAAATCCGACAGAGTGTTGAGACCAGAGAGGCTAAGACCGCATTGACTCAGTGCGGTATTCAGCCTCTCTGGTGTCAAGTCTGATTTTGGAAAAAAAAAAAAAAAACAAAAATCAGACAGAGTGTTGACACCAGAGAGGCTAAGACCGCATTGACTCAGTGCGGTATTCAGCCTCTCTGGTGTCAAGTCTGATTTTGGAAAAAAAAAAAAATCCAAAATCAGACAGAGTGTTGACACCAGAGAGGCTAAGACCGCATTGACTCAGTGCGGTATTCAGCCTCTCTGGTGTCAAGTCTGATTTTGGAAAAAAAAAAAAAAAAATCCAAAATCCGACAGAGTGTTGAGACCAGAGAGGCTAAGACCGCATTCACTCAGTGCGGTATTCAGCCTCTCTGGTGTCAAGTCTGATTTTGGAAAAAAAAAAAAATCCAAAATCAGACAGAGTGTTGACACCAGAGAGGCTAAGACCGCATTGACTCAGTGCGGTTTTCAGCATCTCTGGTGTCAAGTCTGATTTTGGAAAAAAAAAAAAAAAAAATCCAAAATCAGACAGAGTGTTGACACCAGAGAGGCTGAATACCGCACTGAGTCAATGCGGTCTTAGCCTCTCTGGTGTCAACACTCTGTCTAATTTTGGATTTTTTTTTTTTTTTCCAAAATCAGACTTGACACCAGAGAGGCTGAATACCGCACTGAGTCAATGCGGTCTTAGCCTCTCTGGTGTCAACACTCTGTCTGATTTTGGATTTTTTTTTTTTATCCCAAAATCAGACTTGACACCAGAGAGGCTGAATACCGCACTGAGTCAATGCGGTCTTAGCCTCTCTGGTCTCAACACTGTCTGATTTTGGATTTTTTTTTTTTTTTTTTTTCCAAAATCAGACTTGACACCAGAGAGGCTGAATACCGCACTGAGTCAATGCGGTCTTAGCCTCTCTGGTGTCAACACTCTGTCTGATTTTGGATTTTTTTTTTTTTTTCCAAAATCAGACTTGACACCAGAGAGGCTGAATACGGCACTAAGTCAATGCGGTCTTAGTCTCTCTGGTGTCAACTAAGACCGCATTGACTCAGTGCGGTATTCAGCCTCTCTGGTGTCAAGTCTGATTTTGGGAAAAAAAAAAAAAAATCCCAAATCAGACAGAGTGTTGACACCAGAGAGGCTAAGACCGCATTGACTCAGTGCGGTATTCAGCCTCTCTGGTGTCAAGTCTGATTTTGGAAAAAAAAAAAATCCAAAATCCGACAGAGTGTTGAGACCAGAGAGGCTAAGACCGCATTGACTCAGTGCGGTATTCAGCCTCTCTGGTGTCAAGTCTGATTTTGGAAAAAAAAAAAAAAAATCCAAAATCAGACAGAGTGTTGACACCAGAGAGGCTAAGACCGCATTGACTCAGTGCGGTATTCAGCCTCTCTGGTGTCAAGTCTGATTTTGGAAAAAAAAAAAATCCAAAATCAGACAGAGTGTTGACACCAGAGAGGCTAAGACCGCATTGACTCAGTGCGGTATTCAGCCTCTCTGGTGTCAAGTCTGATTTTGGAAAAAAAAAAAAAAAAAATCCAAAATCCGACAGAGTGTTGAGACCAGAGAGGCTAAGACCGCATTCACTCAGTGCGGTATTCAGCCTCTCTGGTGTCAAGTCTGATTTTGGAAAAAAAAAAAAATCCAAAATCAGACAGAGTGTTGACACCAGAGAGGCTAAGACCGCATTGACTCAGTGCGGTTTTCAGCATCTCTGGTGTCAAGTCTGATTTTGGAAAAAAAAAAAAAAAAAAATCCAAAATCAGACAGAGTGTTGACACCAGAGAGGCTGAATACCGCACTGAGTCAATGCGGTCTTAGCCTCTCTGGTGTCAACACTCTGTCTAATTTTGGATTTTTTTTTTTTTTTTCCAAAATCAGACTTGACACCAGAGAGGCTGAATACCGCACTGAGTCAATGCGGTCTTAGCCTCTCTGGTGTCAACACTCTGTCTGATTTTGGATTTTTTTTTTTTATCCCAAAATCAGACTTGACACCAGAGAGGCTGAATACCGCACTGAGTCAATGCGGTCTTAGCCTCTCTGGTCTCAACACTGTCTGATTTTGGATTTTTTTTTTTTTTTTTTTTTCCAAAATCAGACTTGACACCAGAGAGGCTGAATACCGCACTGAGTCAATGCGGTCTTAGCCTCTCTGGTGTCAACACTCTGTCTGATTTTGGATTTTTTTTTTTTATCCCAAAATCAGACTTGACACCAGAGAGGCTGAATACCGCACTGAGTCAATGCGGTCTTAGTTGACACCAGAGAGGCTAAGACCGCATTGACTTAGTGCCGTATTCAGCCTCTCTGGCGTCAAGTCTGATTTTGGAAAAAAAAAAATCCAAAATCAGACAGAGTGTTGAGACCAGCGAGGCTAAGACCGCATTGACTCAGTGTGGTATTCAGCCTCTCTGGTGTCAAGTCTGATTTTGGAAAAAAAAAAAGAAAAAATCCAAAATCAGACAGAGTGTTGAGACCAGAGAGGCTAAGACCGCATTGACTCAGTGCGGTATTCAGCCTCTCTGGTGTCAAGTCTGATTTTGGAAAAAAAAAAAAAAAAATCCAAAATCCGACAGAGTGTTGAGACCAGAGAGGCTAAGACCGCATTGACTCAGTGCGGTATTCAGCCTCTCTGGTGTCAAGTCTGATTTTGGAAAAAAAAAAAAAAAATCCAAAATCAGACAGAGTGTTGACACCAGAGAGGCTAAGACCGCATTGACTCAGTGCGGTATTCAGCCTCTCTGGTGTCAAGTCTGATTTTGGAAAAAAAAAAAAATCCAAAATCAGACAGAGTGTTGACACCAGAGAGGCTAAGACCGCATTGACTCAGTGCGGTATTCAGCCTCTCTGGTGTCAAGTCTGATTTTGGAAAAAAAAAAAAAAAAATCCAAAATCCGACAGAGTGTTGAGACCAGAGAGGCTAAGACCGCATTCACTCAGTGCGGTATTCAGCCTCTCTGGTGTCAAGTCTGATTTTGGAAAAAAAAAAAAATCCAAAATCAGACAGAGTGTTGACACCAGAGAGGCTAAGACCGCATTGACTCAGTGCGGTTTTCAGCATCTCTGGTGTCAAGTCTGATTTTGGAAAAAAAAAAAAAAAAAATCCAAAATCAGACAGAGTGTTGACACCAGAGAGGCTGAATACCGCACTGAGTCAATGCGGTCTTAGCCTCTCTGGTGTCAACACTCTGTCTAATTTTGGATTTTTTTTTTTTTTTCCAAAATCAGACTTGACACCAGAGAGGCTGAATACCGCACTGAGTCAATGCGGTCTTAGCCTCTCTGGTGTCAACACTCTGTCTGATTTTGGATTTTTTTTTTTTATCCCAAAATCAGACTTGACACCAGAGAGGCTGAATACCGCACTGAGTCAATGCGGTCTTAGCCTCTCTGGTCTCAACACTGTCTGATTTTGGATTTTTTTTTTTTTTTTTTTTCCAAAATCAGACTTGACACCAGAGAGGCTGAATACCGCACTGAGTCAATGCGGTCTTAGCCTCTCTGGTGTCAACACTCTGTCTGATTTTGGATTTTTTTTTTTTTTTCCAAAATCAGACTTGACACCAGAGAGGCTGAATACGGCACTAAGTCAATGCGGTCTTAGTCTCTCTGGTGTCAACTAAGACCGCATTGACTCAGTGCGGTATTCAGCCTCTCTGGTGTCAAGTCTGATTTTGGGAAAAAAAAAAAAAAATCCCAAATCAGACAGAGTGTTGACACCAGAGAGGCTAAGACCGCATTGACTCAGTGCGGTATTCAGCCTCTCTGGTGTCAAGTCTGATTTTGGAAAAAAAAAAGAAAAAATCCAAAATCAGACAGAGTGTTGAGACCAGAGAGGCTAAGACCGCATTGACTCAGTGCGGTATTCAGCCTCTCTGGTGTCAAGTCTGATTTTGGAAAAAAAAAAAAAAAAAAATCCAAAATCAGACAGAGTGTTGAGACCAGAGAGGCTAAGACCGCATTGACTCAGTGCGGTATTCAGCCTCTCTGGTGTCAAGTCTGATTTTGGAAAAAAAAAAAAAATCCAAAATCAGACAGAGTGTTGAGACCAGAGAGGCTAAGACCGCATTGACTCAGTGCGGTATTCAGCCTCTCTGGTGTCAAGTCTGATTTTGGAAAAAAAAAAAAAAAAAAAATCCAAAATCAGACAGAGTGTTGACACCAGAGAGGCTGAATACCGCACTGAGTCAATGCGGTCTTAGCCTCTCTGGTGTCAACACTCTGTCTAATTTTGGATTTTTTTTTTTTTTTCCAAAATCAGACTTGACACCAGAGAGGCTGAATACCGCACTGAGTCAATGCGGTCTTAGCCTCTCTGGTGTCAACACTCTGTCTGATTTTGGATTTTTTTTTTTTTATCCCAAAATCAGACTTGACACCAGAGAGGCTGAATACCGCACTGAGTCAATGCGGTCTTAGCCTCTCTGGTCTCAACACTCTGTCTGATTTTGGATTTTTTTTTTTTTTTTTTTTTTCCAAAATCAGACTTGACACCAGAGAGGCTGAATACCGCACTGAGTCAATGCGGTCTTAGCCTCTCTGGTGTCAACACTCTGTCTGATTTTGGATTTTTTTTTTTTTATCCCAAAATCAGACTTGACACCAGAGAGGCTGAATACCGCACTGAGTCAATGCGGTCTTAGTTGACACCAGAGAGGCTAAGACCGCATTGACTTAGTGCCGTATTCAGCCTCTCTGGTGTCAAGTCTGATTTTGGAAAAAAAAAAAAATCCAAAATCAGACAGAGTGTTGACACCAGAGAGGCTAAGACCGCATTGACTCAGTGCGGTTTTCAGCCTCTCTGGTGTCAAGTCTGATTTTGGAAAAAAAAAAAAATCCAAAATCAGACAGAGTGTTGAGACCAGCGAGGCTAAGACCGCATTGACTCAGTGCGGTATTCAGCCTCTCTGGTGTCAAGTCTGATTTTGGAAAAAAAAAAAAAAAAATCCAAAATCCGACAGAGTGTTGAGACCAGAGAGGCTAAGACCGCATTGACTCAGTGCGGTATTCAGCCTCTCTGGTGTCAAGTCTGGAAAAAAAAAAGAAAAAATCCAAAATCAGACAGAGTGTTGACACCAGAGAGGCTAAGACCGCATTGACTCAGTGCGGTTTTCAGCATCTCTGGTGTCAAGTCTGATTTTGGAAAAAAAAAAAAAAAAAATCCAAAATCAGACAGAGTGTTGACACCAGAGAGGCTGAATACCGCACTGAGTCAATGCGGTCTTAGCCTCTCTGGTGTCAACACTCTGTCTAATTTTGGATTTTTTTTTTTTTTTCCAAAATCAGACTTGACACCAGAGAGGCTGAATACCGCACTGAGTCAATGCGGTCTTAGCCTCTCTGGTGTCAACACTCTGTCTGATTTTGGATTTTTTTTTTTTATCCCAAAATCAGACTTGACACCAGAGAGGCTGAATACCGCACTGAGTCAATGCGGTCTTAGCCTCTCTGGTCTCAACACTGTCTGATTTTGGATTTTTTTTTTTTTTTTTTTTCCAAAATCAGACTTGACACCAGAGAGGCTGAATACCGCACTGAGTCAATGCGGTCTTAGCCTCTCTGGTGTCAACACTCTGTCTGATTTTGGATTTTTTTTTTTTTTTCCAAAATCAGACTTGACACCAGAGAGGCTGAATACGGCACTAAGTCAATGCGGTCTTAGTCTCTCTGGTGTCAACTAAGACCGCATTGACTCAGTGCGGTATTCAGCCTCTCTGGTGTCAAGTCTGATTTTGGGAAAAAAAAAAAAAAATCCCAAATCAGACAGAGTGTTGACACCAGAGAGGCTAAGACCGCATTGACTCAGTGCGGTATTCAGCCTCTCTGGTGTCAAGTCTGATTTTGGAAAAAAAAAAGAAAAAATCCAAAATCAGACAGAGTGTTGAGACCAGAGAGGCTAAGACCGCATTGACTCAGTGCGGTATTCAGCCTCTCTGGTGTCAAGTCTGATTTTGGAAAAAAAAAAAAAAAAAAATCCAAAATCAGACAGAGTGTTGAGACCAGAGAGGCTAAGACCGCATTGACTCAGTGCGGTATTCAGCCTCTCTGGTGTCAAGTCTGATTTTGGAAAAAAAAAAAAAATCCAAAATCAGACAGAGTGTTGAGACCAGAGAGGCTAAGACCGCATTGACTCAGTGCGGTATTCAGCCTCTCTGGTGTCAAGTCTGATTTTGGAAAAAAAAAAAAAAAAAAAATCCAAAATCAGACAGAGTGTTGACACCAGAGAGGCTGAATACCGCACTGAGTCAATGCGGTCTTAGCCTCTCTGGTGTCAACACTCTGTCTAATTTTGGATTTTTTTTTTTTTTTCCAAAATCAGACTTGACACCAGAGAGGCTGAATACCGCACTGAGTCAATGCGGTCTTAGCCTCTCTGGTGTCAACACTCTGTCTGATTTTGGATTTTTTTTTTTTTATCCCAAAATCAGACTTGACACCAGAGAGGCTGAATACCGCACTGAGTCAATGCGGTCTTAGCCTCTCTGGTCTCAACACTCTGTCTGATTTTGGATTTTTTTTTTTTTTTTTTTTTTCCAAAATCAGACTTGACACCAGAGAGGCTGAATACCGCACTGAGTCAATGCGGTCTTAGCCTCTCTGGTGTCAACACTCTGTCTGATTTTGGATTTTTTTTTTTTTATCCCAAAATCAGACTTGACACCAGAGAGGCTGAATACCGCACTGAGTCAATGCGGTCTTAGTTGACACCAGAGAGGCTAAGACCGCATTGACTTAGTGCCGTATTCAGCCTCTCTGGTGTCAAGTCTGATTTTGGAAAAAAAAAAAAATCCAAAATCAGACAGAGTGTTGACACCAGAGAGGCTAAGACCGCATTGACTCAGTGCGGTTTTCAGCCTCTCTGGTGTCAAGTCTGATTTTGGAAAAAAAAAAAAATCCAAAATCAGACAGAGTGTTGAGACCAGCGAGGCTAAGACCGCATTGACTCAGTGCGGTATTCAGCCTCTCTGGTGTCAAGTCTGATTTTGGAAAAAAAAAAAAAAAAATCCAAAATCCGACAGAGTGTTGAGACCAGAGAGGCTAAGACCGCATTGACTCAGTGCGGTATTCAGCCTCTCTGGTGTCAAGTCTGGAAAAAAAAAAGAAAAAATCCAAAATCAGACAGAGTGTTGACACCAGAGAGGCTAAGACCGCATTGACTCAGTGCGGTTTTCAGCATCTCTGGTGTCAAGTCTGATTTTGGAAAAAAAAAAAAAAAAAATCCAAAATCAGACAGAGTGTTGACACCAGAGAGGCTGAATACCGCACTGAGTCAATGCGGTCTTAGCCTCTCTGGTGTCAACACTCTGTCTAATTTTGGATTTTTTATTTTTTTTCCAAAATCAGACTTGACACCAGAGAGGCTGAATACCGCACTGAGTCAATGCGGTCTTAGCCTCTCTGGTGTCAACACTCTGTCTGATTTTGGATTTTTTTTTTTTATCCCAAAATCAGACTTGACACCAGAGAGGCTGAATACCGCACTGAGTCAATGCGGTCTTAGCCTCTCTGGTCTCAACACTGTCTGATTTTGGATTTTTTTTTTTTTTTTTTTTCCAAAATCAGACTTGACACCAGAGAGGCTGAATACCGCACTGAGTCAATGCGGTCTTAGCCTCTCTGGTGTCAACACTCTGTCTGATTTTGGATTTTTTTTTTTTTTTCCAAAATCAGACTTGACACCAGAGAGGCTGAATACGGCACTAAGTCAATGCGGTCTTAGTCTCTCTGGTGTCAACTAAGACCGCATTGACTCAGTGCGGTATTCAGCCTCTCTGGTGTCAAGTCTGATTTTGGGAAAAAAAAAAAAAAATCCCAAATCAGACAGAGTGTTGACACCAGAGAGGCTAAGACCGCATTGACTCAGTGCGGTATTCAGCCTCTCTGGTGTCAAGTCTGATTTTGGAAAAAAAAAAGAAAAAATCCAAAATCAGACAGAGTGTTGAGACCAGAGAGGCTAAGACCGCATTGACTCAGTGCGGTATTCAGCCTCTCTGGTGTCAAGTCTGATTTTGGAAAAAAAAAAAAAAAAAAATCCAAAATCAGACAGAGTGTTGAGACCAGAGAGGCTAAGACCGCATTGACTCAGTGCGGTATTCAGCCTCTCTGGTGTCAAGTCTGATTTTGGAAAAAAAAAAAAAATCCAAAATCAGACAGAGTGTTGAGACCAGAGAGGCTAAGACCGCATTGACTCAGTGCGGTATTCAGCCTCTCTGGTGTCAAGTCTGATTTTGGAAAAAAAAAAAAAAAAAAAATCCAAAATCAGACAGAGTGTTGACACCAGAGAGGCTGAATACCGCACTGAGTCAATGCGGTCTTAGCCTCTCTGGTGTCAACACTCTGTCTAATTTTGGATTTTTTTTTTTTTTTCCAAAATCAGACTTGACACCAGAGAGGCTGAATACCGCACTGAGTCAATGCGGTCTTAGCCTCTCTGGTGTCAACACTCTGTCTGATTTTGGATTTTTTTTTTTTTATCCCAAAATCAGACTTGACACCAGAGAGGCTGAATACCGCACTGAGTCAATGCGGTCTTAGCCTCTCTGGTCTCAACACTCTGTCTGATTTTGGATTTTTTTTTTTTTTTTTTTTTTCCAAAATCAGACTTGACACCAGAGAGGCTGAATACCGCACTGAGTCAATGCGGTCTTAGCCTCTCTGGTGTCAACACTCTGTCTGATTTTGGATTTTTTTTTTTTTATCCCAAAATCAGACTTGACACCAGAGAGGCTGAATACCGCACTGAGTCAATGCGGTCTTAGTTGACACCAGAGAGGCTAAGACCGCATTGACTTAGTGCCGTATTCAGCCTCTCTGGTGTCAAGTCTGATTTTGGAAAAAAAAAAAAATCCAAAATCAGACAGAGTGTTGACACCAGAGAGGCTAAGACCGCATTGACTCAGTGCGGTTTTCAGCCTCTCTGGTGTCAAGTCTGATTTTGGAAAAAAAAAAAAATCCAAAATCAGACAGAGTGTTGAGACCAGCGAGGCTAAGACCGCATTGACTCAGTGCGGTATTCAGCCTCTCTGGTGTCAAGTCTGATTTTGGAAAAAAAAAAAAAAAAATCCAAAATCCGACAGAGTGTTGAGACCAGAGAGGCTAAGACCGCATTGACTCAGTGCGGTATTCAGCCTCTCTGGTGTCAAGTCTGGAAAAAAAAAAGAAAAAATCCAAAATCAGACAGAGTGTTGAGACCAGAGAGGCTAAGACCGCATTGACTCAGTGCGGTATTCAGCCTCTCTGGTGTCAAGTCTGATTTTGGAAAAAAAAAAAAAAAAAAATCCAAAATCAGACAGAGTGTTGAGACCAGAGAGGCTAAGACCGCATTGACTCAGTGCGGTATTCAGCCTCTCTGGTGTCAAGTCTGATTTTGGAAAAAAAAAAAAAATCCAAAATCAGACAGAGTGTTGAGACCAGAGAGGCTAAGAACGCATTGACTCAGTGCGGTATTCAGCCTCTCTGGTGTCAAGTCTGATTTTGGAAAAAAAAAAAAAATCCAAAATCAGACAGAGTGTTGAGACCAGAGAGGCTAAGACCGCATTGACTCAGTGCGGTATTCAGCCTCTCTGGTGTCAAGTCTGATTTTGGAAAAAAAAAAAAAAAAAATCCAAAATCAGACAGAGTGTTGACACCAGAGAGGCTGAATACCGCACTGAGTCAATGCGGTCTTAGCCTCTCTGGTGTCAACACTCTGTCTAATTTTGGATTTTTTTTTTTTTTTCCAAAATCAGACTTGACACCAGAGAGGCTGAATACCGCACTGAGTCAATGCGGTCTTAGCCTCTCTGGTCTCAACACTCTGTCTGATTTTGGATTTTTTTTTTTTTTTTTTTTTCCAAAATCAGACTTGACACCAGAGAGGCTGAATACCGCACTGAGTCAATGCGGTCTTAGCCTCTCTGGTGTCAACACTCTGTCTGATTTTGGATTTTTTTTTTTTTATCCCAAAATCAGACTTGACACCAGAGAGGCTGAATACCGCACTGAGTCAATGCGGTCTTAGTTGACACCAGAGAGGCTAAGACCGCATTGACTTAGTGCCGTATTCAGCCTCTCTGGTGTCAAGTCTGATTTTGGAAAAAAAAAAAAATCCAAAATCAGACAGAGTGTTGAGACCAGAGAGGCTAAGACCGCATTGACTCAGTGCGGTATTCAGCCTCTCTGGTGTCAAGTCTGATTTTGGAAAAAAAAAAAATCCAAAATCCGACAGAGTGTTGACACCAGAGAGGCTAAGACCGCATTGACTCAGTGCGGTATTCAGCCTCTCTGGTGTCAAGTCTGATTTTGGAAAAAAAAAAAAAAAATCCAAAATCAGACAGAGTGTTGAGACAAGAGAGGCTAAGACCGCATTGACTCAGTGCGGTATTCAGCCTCTCTGGTGTCAAGTCTGATTTTGGAAAAAAAAAAAAAATCCAAAATCAGACAGAGTGTTGAGACCAGAGAGGCTAAGACCGCATTGACTCAGTGCGGTATTCAGCCTCTCTGGTGTCAAGTCTGATTTTGGAAAAAAAAAAAAATCCAAAATCAGACAGAGTGTTGACACCAGAGAGGCTAAGACCGCATTGACTCAGTGCGGTATTCAGCCTCTCTGGTGTCAAGTCTGATTTTGGAAAAAAAAAAAAAATCCAAAATCAGACAGAGTGTTGACACCAGAGAGGCTAAGACCGCATTGACTCAGTGCGGTATTCAGCCTCTCTGGTGTCAAGTCTGATTTTGGAAAAAAAAAAAAAAAAAAATCCAAAATCAGACAGAGTGTTGAGACCAGAGAGGCTAAGACCGCATTGACTCAGTGCGGTATTCAGCCTCTCTGGTGTCAAGTCTGATTTTGGAAAAAAAAAAAAAAAAAAATCCAAAATCCGACAGAGTGTTGAGACCAGAGAGGCTAAGACCGCATTCACTCAGTGCGGTATTCAGCCTCTCTGGTGTCAAGTCTGATTTTGGAAAAAAAAAAAAATCCAAAATCAGACAGAGTGTTGACACCAGAGAGGCTAAGACCGCATTGACTCAGTGCGGTTTTCAGCCTCTCTGGTGTCAAGTCTGATTTTGGAAAAAAAAAAAAATCCAAAATCAGACAGAGTGTTGAGACCAGCGAGGCTAAGACCGCATTGACTCAGTGCGGTATTCAGCCTCTCTGGTGTCAAGTCTGATTTTGGAAAAAAAAAAAAAAAAATCCAAAATCCGACAGAGTGTTGAGACCAGAGAGGCTAAGACCGCATTGACTCAGTGCGGTATTCAGCCTCTCTGGTGTCAAGTCTGGAAAAAAAAAAGAAAAAATCCAAAATCAGACAGAGTGTTGAGACCAGAGAGGCTAAGACCGCATTGACTCAGTGCGGTATTCAGCCTCTCTGGTGTCAAGTCTGATTTTGGAAAAAAAAAAAAATCCAAAATCAGACAGAGTGTTGACACCAGAGAGGCTAAGACCGCATTGACTCAGTGCGGTTTTCAGCCTCTCTGGTGTCAAGTCTGATTTTGGAAAAAAAAAAAAAAAAAAAAAATCCAAAATCAGACAGAGTGTTGAGACCAGAGAGGCTAAGACCGCATTGACTCAGTGCGGTATTCAGCCTCTCTGGTGTCAAGTCTGATTTTGGAAAAAAAAAAAAATCCAAAATCAGACAGAGTGTTGACACCAGAGAGGCTAAGACCGCATTGACTCAGTGCGGTTTTCAGCCTCTCTGGTGTCAAGTCTGATTTTGGAAAAAAATAAAAATAAAAAAATCCAAAATCAGACAGAGTGTTGAGACCAGAGAGGCTAAGACCGCATTGACTCAGTGCGGTATTCAGCCTCTCTGGTGTCAAGTCTGATTTTGGAAAAAAAAAAAAAAAAAAAATCCAAAATCAGACAGAGTGTTGAGACCAGAGAGGCTAAGACCGCATTGACTCAGTGCGGTATTCAGCCTCTCTGGTGTCAAGTCTGATTTTGGAAAAAAAAAAAAAAAAATCCAAAATCCGACAGAGTGTTGACACCAGAGAGGCTGAATACCGCACTGAGTCAATGCGGTCTTAGCCTCTCTGGTGTCAACACTCTGTCTGATTTGGGATTTTTTTTTTTTTTTTCCAAAATCAGACTTGACACCAGAGAGGCTAAGACCGCATTGACTTAGTGCCGTATTCAGCCTCTCTGGTGTCAAGTCTGATTTTGGAAAAAAAAAAAAAATCCAAAATCAGACAGAGTGTTGACACCAGAGAGGCTAAGACCGCATTGACTCAGTGTGGTATTCAGCCTCTCTGGTGTCAAGTCTGATTTTGGAAAAAAAAAAAGAAAAAATCCAAAATCAGACAGAGTGTTGAGACCAGAGAGGCTAAGACCGCATTGACTCAGTGCGGTATTCAGCCTCTCTGGTGTCAAGTCTGATTTTGGAAAAAAAAAAAAAAAAAAAATCCAAAATCAGACAGAGTGTTGAGACCAGAGAGGCTAAGACCGCATTGACTCAGTGCGGTATTCAGCCTCTCTGGTGTCAAGTCTGATTTTGGAAAAAAAAAAAAATCCAAAATCAGACAGAGTGTTGAGACCAGCGAGGCTAAGACCGCATTGACTCAGTGTGGTATTCAGCCTCTCTGGTGTCAAGTCTGATTTTGGAAAAAAAAAAAAATCCAAAATCAGACAGAGTGTTGAGACCAGAGAGGCTAAGACCGCATTGACTCAGTGCGGTATTCAGCCTCTCTGGTGTCAAGTCTGATTTTGGAAAAAAAAAAAAAAAAAAATCCAAAATCAGACAGAGTGTTGACACCAGAGAGGCTGAATACCGCACTGAGTCAATGCGGTCTTAGCCTCTCTGGTGTCAACACTCTGTCTAATTTTGGATTTTTTTTTTTTTTTCCAAAATCAGACTTGACACCAGAGAGGCTGAATACCGCACTGAGTCAATGCGGTCTTAGCCTCTCTGGTGTCAACACTCTGTCTGATTTTGGATTTTTTTTTTTTATCCCAAAATCAGACTTGACACCAGAGAGGCTGAATACCGCACTGAGTCAATGCGGTCTTAGCCTCTCTGGTCTCAACACTCTGTCTGATTTTGGATTTTTTTTTTTTTTTTTTTTTTTCCAAAATCAGACTTGACACCAGAGAGGCTGAATACCGCACTGAGTCAATGCGGTCTTAGCCTCTCTGGTGTCAACACTCTGTCTGATTTTGGATTTTTTTTTTTTATCCCAAAATCAGACTTGACACCAGAGAGGCTGAATACCGCACTGAGTCAATGCGGTCTTAGTTGACACCAGAGAGGCTAAGACCGCATTGACTTAGTGCCGTATTCAGCCTCTCTGGTGTCAAGTCTGATTTTGGAAAAAAAAAAAAAATCCAAAATCAGACAGAGTGTTGACACCAGAGAGGCTAAGACCGCATTGACTCAGTGCGGTATTCAGCCTCTCTGGTGTCAAGTCTGATTTTGGAAAAAAAAAAAAAAAAATCCAAAATCCGACAGAGTGTTGAGACCAGAGAGGCTAAGACCGCATTGACTCAGTGCGGTATTCAGCCTCTCTGGTGTCAAGTCTGATTTTGGAAAAAAAAAAAAAAAATCCAAAATCAGACAGAGTGTTGAGACAAGAGAGGCTAAGACCGCATTGACTCAGTGCGGTATTCAGCCTCTCTGGTGTCAAGTCTGATTTTGGAAAAAAAAAAAAAATCCAAAATCAGACAGAGTGTTGAGACCAGAGAGGCTAAGACCGCATTGACTCATTGCGGTATTCAGCCTCTCTGGTGTCAAGTCTGATTTTGGAAAAAAAAAAAAAATCCAAAATCAGACAGAGTGTTGACACCAGAGAGGCTAAGACCGCATTGACTCAGTGCGGTATTCAGCCTCTCTGGTGTCAAGTCTGATTTTGGAAAAAAAAAAAAATCCAAAATCAGACAGAGTGTTGACACCAGAGAGGCTAAGACCGCATTGACTCAGTGCGGTTTTCAGCCTCTCTGGTGTCAAGTCTGATTTTGGAAAAAAAAAAAAATCCAAAATCCGACAGAGTGTTGAGACCAGAGAGGCTAAGACCGCATTGACTCAGTGCGGTATTCAGCCTCTCTGGTGTCAAGTCTGATTTTGGAAAAAAAAAAAAAAAATCCAAAATCAGACAGAGTGTTGAGACAAGAGAGGCTAAGACCGCATTGACTCAGTGCGGTATTCAGCCTCTCTGGTGTCAAGTCTGATTTTGGAAAAAAAAAAAAAATCCAAAATCAGACAGAGTGTTGAGACCAGAGAGGCTAAGACCGCATTGACTCAGTGCGGTATTCAGCCTCTCTGGTGTCAAGTCTGATTTTGGAAAAAAAAAAAAAATCCAAAATCAGACAGAGTGTTGAGACCAGAGAGGCTAAGACCGCATTGACTCAGTGCGGTATTCAGCCTCTCTGGTGTCAAGTCTGATTTTGGAAAAAAAAAAAAAAATCCAAAATCAGACAGAGTGTTGACACCAGAGAGGCTAAGACCGCATTGACTCAGTGCGGTATTCAGCCTCTCTGGTGTCAAGTCTGATTTTGGAAAAAAAAAAAAATCCAAAATCAGACAGAGTGTTGACACCAGAGAGGCTAAGACCGCATTGACTCAGTGCGGTTTTCAGCCTCTCTGGTGTCAAGTCTGATTTTGGAAAAAAAAAAAAAAAAAAAAATCCAAAATCAGACAGTGTTGAGACCAGAGAGGCTAAGACCGCATTGACTCAGTGTGGTATTCAGCCTCTCTGGTGTCAAGTCTGATTTTGGAAAAAAAAAAAAAAAAAAAATCCAAAATCAGACAGAGTGTTGACACCAGAGAGGCTAAGACCGCATTGACTCAGTGCGGTATTCAGCCTCTCTGGTGTCAAGTCTGATTTTGGAAAAAAAAAAAAAAAAAATCCAAAATCCGACAGAGTGTTGAGACCAGAGAGGCTAAGACCGCATTCACTCAGTGCGGTATTCAGCCTCTCTGGTGTCAAGTCTGATTTTGGAAAAAAAAAAAAAAATCCAAAATCAGACAGAGTGTTGACACCAGAGAGGCTAAGACCGCATTGACTCAGTGCGGTTTTCAGCCTCTCTGGTGTCAAGTCTGATTTTGGAAAAAAAAAAAAAAAAATCCAAAATCCGACAGAGTGTTGACACCAGAGAGGCTGAATACCGCACTGAGTCAATGCGGTCTTAGCCTCTCTGGTGTCAACACTCTGTCTAATTTTGGATTTTTTTTTTTTTTTCCAAAATCAGACTTGACACCAGAGAGGCTGAATACCGCACTGAGTCAATGCGGTCTTAGCCTCTCTGGTCTCAACACTCTGTCGGATTTTGGATTTTTTTTTTTTTTTTTCCAAAATCAGACTTGACACCAGAGAGGCTGAATACCGCACTGAGTCAATGCGGTCTTAGCCTCTCTGGTCTCAACACTCTGTCTGATTTTGGATTTTTTCTTTTTTTTTTTCCAAAATCAGACTTGACACCAGAGAGGCTGAATACCGCACTGAGTCAATGCGGTCTTAGCCTCTCTGGTGTCAACACTGTCTGATTTTGGATTTTTTTTTTTTTATCCCAAAATCAGACTTGACACCAGAGAGGCTGAATACCGCACTGAGTCAATGCGGTCTTAGTTGACACCAGAGAGGCTAAGACCGCATTGACTTAGTGCCGTATTCAGCCTCTCTGGTGTCAAGTCTGATTTTGGAAAAAAAAAAAAATCCAAAATCAGACAGAGTGTTGACACCAGAGAGGCTAAGACCGCATTGACTCAGTGCGGTATTCAGCCTCTCTGGTGTCAAGTCTGATTTTGGAAAAAAAAAAAAAAAAATCCAAAATCCGACAGAGTGTTGAGACCAGAGAGGCTGAGACCGCATTGACTCAGTGCGGTATTCAGCCTCTCTGGTGTCAAGTCTGATTTTGGAAAAAAAAAAAAATCCAAAATCAGACAGAGTGTTGACACCAGAGAGGCTAAGACCGCATTGACTCAGTGCGGTATTCAGCCTCTCTGGTGTCAAGTCTGATTTTGGAAAAAAAAAAAAAAAAAATCCAAAATCAGACAGAGTGTTGAGACAAGAGAGGCTAAGACCGCATTGACTCAGTGCGGTATTCAGCCTCTCTGGTGTCAAGTCTGATTTTGGAAAAAAAAAAAAAATCCAAAATCAGACAGAGTGTTGAGACCAGAGAGGCTAAGACCGCATTGACTCAGTGCGGTATTCAGCCTCTCTGGTGTCAAGTCTGATTTTGGAAAAAAAAAAAAAAAATCCAAAATCAGACAGAGTGTTGACACCAGAGAGGCTAAGACCGCATTGACTCAGTGCGGTATTCAGCCTCTCTGGTGTCAAGTCTGATTTTGGAAAAAAAAAAAAATCCAAAATCAGACAGAGTGTTGAGACAAGAGAGGCTAAGACCGCATTGACTCAGTGCGGTATTCAGCCTCTCTGGTGTCAAGTCTGATTTTGGAAAAAAAAAAAAAATCCAAAATCAGACAGAGTGTTGAGACCAGAGAGGCTAAGACCGCATTGACTCAGTGCGGTATTCAGCCTCTCTGGTGTCAAGTCTGATTTTGGAAAAAAAAAAAAAAAATCCAAAATCAGACAGAGTGTTGACACCAGAGAGGCTAAGACCGCATTGACTCAGTGCGGTATTCAGCCTCTCTGGTGTCAAGTCTGATTTTGGAAAAAAAAAAAAATCCAAAATCAGACAGAGTGTTGACACCAGAGAGGCTAAGACCGCATTGACTCAGTGCGGTATTCAGCCTCTCTGGTGTCAAGTCTGATTTTGGAAAAAAAAAAAAAAAAAAATCCAAAATCAGACAGAGTGTTGAGACCAGAGAGGCTAAGACCGCATTGACTCAGTGCGGTATTCAGCCTCTCTGGTGTCAAGTCTGATTTTGGAAAAAAAAAAAAAAAAAAAATCCAAAATCCGACAGAGTGTTGAGACCAGAGAGGCTAAGACCGCATTCACTCAGTGCGGTATTCAGCCTCTCTGGTGTCAAGTCTGATTTTGGAAAAAAAAAAAAATCCAAAATCAGACAGAGTGTTGAGACCAGCGAGGCTAAGACCGCATTGACTCAGTGTGGTATTCAGCCTCTCTGGTGTCAAGTCTGATTTTGGAAAAAAAAAAAGAAAAAATCCAAAATCAGACAGAGTGTTGAGACCAGAGAGGCTAAGACCGCATTGACTCAGTGCGGTATTCAGCCTCTCTGGTGTCAAGTCTGATTTTGGAAAAAAAAAAAAAAAAAAATCCAAAATCAGACAGAGTGTTGAGACCAGAGAGGCTAAGACCGCATTGACTCAGTGCGGTATTCAGCCTCTCTGGTGTCAAGTCTGATTTTGGAAAAAAAAAAAAAATCCAAAATCAGACAGAGTGTTGAGACCAGAGAGGCTAAGACCGCATTCACTCAGTGCGGTATTCAGCCTCTCTGGTGTCAAGAGACACCAGAGACACCACAATGAGTTCCAATGACGTGTGTCAACCGTGTCAACTTGTAGATTTATAGAGAGGTACTTAGCTCAGAGAGGAGTGAAGCGTACTTCACCCCTCTACCATTTCCACAGGGCGTCCTCTCTCTTTTCCTCAATCCGGTCCGCCGTGCTGTCCCACGCACCGCCTCGTCACCAGCTCTCGTACCACTCATGGCCCTGGCTGTCCTGTCTCCGTCCCGTCCAAGCCCATCTGTCACTTGCTCGTGCCGGTTTGCTCTGCCGGTTTGCTCTGCCTTCTCTCCACTCTCCACCTGTATATATGGCAGCTTGTGTGGCCAGGAAAACCCACAGCTCACCCCAGGTGCGCCAATCACCCCAGGTGGAAACATTTACACCAATCACCAGGTGAGGGACGGAATTGGATGGGTGCATTCATACAGAGTGAAGGGAAGGAGAGATGACCCACACCCGTCACCCCGTGACACAATACTCCTCCAAACTCAAAACAACTCCAAATATGAAGCCACAGCAAACCAAACTTATTTAAGCCAAAAATAACTAGTTGTCCCAAGCACATACAGCAGCGCCACAATGAGTTCCAATGACGTGTGTCAACTTGTAGATTCATAGAGAGGTACTTAGCTCAGAGAGGAGTGAAGCGTACTTCACCCCTCTACCATTTCCACAGGGCGTCCTCTCTCTTTTCCTCAATCCGGTCCGCTGTGCCGTCCAAGCCCATCTGTCACTTGCTCGTGTCCGTTTGCTCTGCCGGTTTGCTCTGCCTTCTCTCCACTCTCCACCTGTATATATGGCAGCTTGTGTGGCCAGGAAAACCCACAGCTCACCCCAGGTGCGCCAATCACCCCAGGTGGAAACATTTACACTAATCACCAGGTGAGGGACGGAATTGGATGGGTGCATTCATACAGAGTGAAGGGAAGGAGAGATGACCCACACCCGTCACCCCGTGACACAATACTCCTCCAAACTCAAAACAACTCCAAATATGAAGCCACAGCAAACCAAACTTATTTAAGCCAAAAATAACTAGTTGTCCCAAGCACATACAGCAGCGCCACAATGAGTTCCAATGACGTGTGTCAACTTGTAGATTCATAGAGAGGTACTTAGCTCAGAGAGGAGTGAAGCGTACTTCACCCCTCTACCATTTCCACAGGGCGTCCTCTCTCTTTTCCTCAATCCGGTCCGCTGTGCCGTCCAAGCCCATCTGTCACTTGCTCGTGTCCGTTTGCTCTGCCGGTTTGCTCTGCCTTCTCTCCACTCTCCACCTGTATATATGGCAGCTTGTGTGGCCAGGAAAACCCACAGCTCACCCCAGGTGCGCCAATCACCCCAGGTGGAAACATTTACACTAATCACCAGGTGAGGGACGGAATTGGATGGGTGCATTCATACAGAGTGAAGGGAAGGAGAGATGACCCACACCCACACACGTCACCCCGTGACACAATACTCCTCCAAACTCAAAACAACTCCAAATATGAAGCCACAGCAAACCAAACTTATTTAAGCCAAAAATAACTAGTTGTCCCAAGCACATACAGCAGCGCCACAATGAGTTCCAATGACGTGTGTCAACTTGTAGATTTATAGAGAGGTACTTAGCTCAGAGAGGAGTGAAGCGTACTTCACCCCTCTACCATTTCCACAGGGCGTCCTCTCTCTTTTCCTCAATCCGGTCCGCTGTGCCGTCCAAGCCCATCTGTCACTTGCTCGTGTCCGTTTGCTCTGCCGGTGTGCTCTGCCGGTTTGCTCTCCCTTCTCTCCACTCTCCACCTGTATATATGGCAGCTTGTGTGGCCAGGAAAACCCACAGCTCACCCCAGGTGCGCCAATCACCCCAGGTGGAAACATTCACACTAATCACCAGGTGAGGGAGGGAATTGGATGGGTGCATTCATACAGAGTGCAGTGAAGGAGAGATGACCCACACCCACACACAGTCACCCCGTGACATTGACACCAGAGAGGCTAAGACCGCATTGACTCAGTGCGGTATTCAGCCTCTCTGGTGTCAAGTCTGATTTTGGAAAAAAATAATAATAATCCAAAATCAGACAGAGTGTTGACACCAGAGAGGCTAAGACCGCATTGACTCAGTGCGGTATTCAGCCTCTCTGGTGTCAAGTCTGATTTTGGAAAAAAAAAAAAAAAATCCCAAATCAGACAGAGTGTTGACACCAGAGAGGCTAAGACCGCATTGACTCAGTGCGGTATTCAGCCTCTCTGGTGTCAAGAGACACCAGAGACACCACAATGAGTTCCAATGACGTGTGTCAACCGTGTCAACTTGTAGATTTATAGAGAGGTACTTAGCTCAGAGAGGAGTGAAGCGTACTTCACCCCTCTACCATTTCCACAGGGCGTCCTCTCTCTTTTCCTCAATCCGGTCCGCCGTGCTGTCCCACGCACCGCCTCGTCACCAGCTCTCGTACCACTCATGGCCCTGGCTGTCCTGTCTCCGTCCCGTCCAAGCCCATCTGTCACTTGCTCGTGCCGGTTTGCTCTGCCGGTTTGCTCTGCCTTCTCTCCACTCTCCACCTGTATATATGGCAGCTTGTGTGGCCAGGAAAACCCACAGCTCACCCCAGGTGCGCCAATCACCCCAGGTGGAAACATTTACACTAATCACCAGGTGAGGGACGGAATTGGATGGGTGCATTCATACAGAGTGAAGGGAAGGAGAGATGACCCACACCCGTCACCCCGTGACACAATACTCCTCCAAACTCAAAACAACTCCAAATATGAAGCCACAGCAAACCAAACTTATTTAAGCCAAAAATAACTAGTTGTCCCAAGCACATACAGCAGCGCCACAATGAGTTCCAATGACGTGTGTCAACTTGTAGATTCATAGAGAGGTACTTAGCTCAGAGAGGAGTGAAGCGTACTTCACCCCTCTACCATTTCCACAGGGCGTCCTCTCTCTTTTCCTCAATCCGGTCCGCTGTGCCGTCCAAGCCCATCTGTCACTTGCTCGTGTCCGTTTGCTCTGCCGGTTTGCTCTGCCGGTTTGCTCTGCCTTCTCTCCACTCTCCACCTGTATATATGGCAGCTTGTGTGGCCAGGAAGACCCACAGCTCACCCCAGGTGCGCCAATCACCCCAGGTGGAAACATTTACACTAATCACCAGGTGAGGGACGGAATTGGATGGGTGCATTCATACAGAGTGAAGGGAAGGAGAGATGACCCACACCCACACACGTCACCCCGTGACACAATACTCCTCCAAACTCAAAACAACTCCAAATATGAAGCCACAGCAAACCAAACTTATTTAAGCCAAAAATAACTAGTTGTCCCAAGCACATACAGCAGCGCCACAATGAGTTCCAATGACGTGTGTCAACTTGTAGATTTATAGAGAGGTACTTAGCTCAGAGAGGAGTGAAGCGTACTTCACCCCTCTACCATTTCCACAGGGCGTCCTCTCTCTTTTCCTCAATCCGGTCCGCTGTGCCGTCCAAGCCCATCTGTCACTTGCTCGTGTCCGTTTGCTCTGCCGGTTTGCTCTGCCGGTTTGCTCTGCCTTCTCTCCACTCTCCACCTGTATATATGGCAGCTTGTGTGGCCAGGAAAACCCACAGCTCACCCCAGGTGCGCCAATCACCCCAGGTGGAAACATTTACACTAATCACCAGGTGAGGGACGGAATTGGATGGGTGCATTCATACAGAGTGAAGGGAAGGAGAGATGACCCACACCCACACACGTCACCCCGTGACACAATACTCCTCCAAACTCAAAACAACTCCAAATATGAAGCCACAGCAAACCAAACTTATTTAAGCCAAAAATAACTAGTTGTCCCAAGCACATACAGCAGCGCCACAATGAGTTCCAATGACGTGTGTCAACTTGTAGATTTATAGAGAGGTACTTAGCTCAGAGAGGAGTGAAGCGTACTTCACCCCTCTACCATTTCCACAGGGCGTCCTCTCTCTTTTCCTCAATCCGGTCCGCTGTGCCGTCCAAGCCCATCTGTCACTTGCTCGTGTCCGTTTGCTCTGCCGGTTTGCTCTGCCGGTTTGCTCTGCCTTCTCTCCACTCTCCACCTGTATATATGGCAGCTTGTGTGGCCAGGAAGACCCACAGCTCACCCCAGGTGCGCCAATCACCCCAGGTGGAAACATTTACACTAATCACCAGGTGAGGGACGGAATTGGATGGGTGCATTCATACAGAGTGAAGGGAAGGAGAGATGACCCACACCCACACACGTCACCCCGTGACACAATACTCCTCCAAACTCAAAACAACTCCAAATATGAAGCCACAGCAAACCAAACTTATTTAAGCCAAAAATAACTAGTTGTCCCAAGCACATACAGCAGCGCCACAATGAGTTCCAATGACGTGTGTCAACTTGTAGATTCATAGAGAGGTACTTAGCTCGGAGAGGAGTGAAGCGTACTTCACCCCTCTACCATTTCCACAGGGCGTCCTCTCTCTTTTCCTCAATCCGGTCCGCTGTGCCGTCCAAGCCCATCTGTCACTTGCTCGTGTCCGTTTGCTCTGCCGGTGTGCTCTGCCGGTTTGCTCTCCCTTCTCTCCACTCTCCACCTGTATATATGGCAGCTTGTGTGGCCAGGAAAACCCACAGCTCACCCCAGGTGCGCCAATCACCCCAGGTGGAAACATTCACACTAATCACCAGGTGAGGGAGGGAATTGGATGGGTGCATTCATACAGAGTGCAGTGAAGGAGAGATGACCCACACCCACACACAGTCACCCCGTGACATTGACACCAGAGAGGCTAAGACCGCATTGACTCAGTGCGGTATTCAGCCTCTCTGGTGTCAAGTCTGATTTTGGAAAAAAATAATAATAATCCAAAATCAGACAGAGTGTTGACACCAGAGAGGCTAAGACCGCATTGACTCAGTGCGGTATTCAGCCTCTCTGGTGTCAAGTCTGATTTTGGAAAAAAAAAAAAAAAATCCCAAATCAGACAGAGTGTTGACACCAGAGAGGCTAAGACCGCATTGACTCAGTGCGGTATTCAGCCTCTCTGGTGTCAAGAGACACCAGAGACACCACAATGAGTTCCAATGACGTGTGTCAACCGTGTCAACTTGTAGATTTATAGAGAGGTACTTAGCTCAGAGAGGAGTGAAGCGTACTTCACCCCTCTACCATTTCCACAGGGCGTCCTCTCTCTTTTCCTCAATCCGGTCCGCCGTGCTGTCCCACGCACCGCCTCGTCACCAGCTCTCGTACCACTCATGGCCCTGGCTGTCCTGTCTCCGTCCCGTCCAAGCCCATCTGTCACTTGCTCGTGCCGGTTTGCTCTGCCGGTTTGCTCTGCCTTCTCTCCACTCTCCACCTGTATATATGGCAGCTTGTGTGGCCAGGAAAACCCACAGCTCACCCCAGGTGCGCCAATCACCCCAGGTGGAAACATTTACACTAATCACCAGGTGAGGGACGGAATTGGATGGGTGCATTCATACAGAGTGAAGGGAAGGAGAGATGACCCACACCCGTCACCCCGTGACACAATACTCCTCCAAACTCAAAACAACTCCAAATATGAAGCCACAGCAAACCAAACTTATTTAAGCCAAAAATAACTAGTTGTCCCAAGCACATACAGCAGCGCCACAATGAGTTCCAATGACGTGTGTCAACTTGTAGATTCATAGAGAGGTACTTAGCTCAGAGAGGAGTGAAGCGTACTTCACCCCTCTACCATTTCCACAGGGCGTCCTCTCTCTTTTCCTCAATCCGGTCCGCTGTGCCGTCCAAGCCCATCTGTCACTTGCTCGTGTCCGTTTGCTCTGCCGGTTTGCTCTGCCGGTTTGCTCTGCCTTCTCTCCACTCTCCACCTGTATATATGGCAGCTTGTGTGGCCAGGAAGACCCACAGCTCACCCCAGGTGCGCCAATCACCCCAGGTGGAAACATTTACACTAATCACCAGGTGAGGGACGGAATTGGATGGGTGCATTCATACAGAGTGAAGGGAAGGAGAGATGACCCACACCCACACACGTCACCCCGTGACACAATACTCCTCCAAACTCAAAACAACTCCAAATATGAAGCCACAGCAAACCAAACTTATTTAAGCCAAAAATAACTAGTTGTCCCAAGCACATACAGCAGCGCCACAATGAGTTCCAATGACGTGTGTCAACTTGTAGATTTATAGAGAGGTACTTAGCTCAGAGAGGAGTGAAGCGTACTTCACCCCTCTACCATTTCCACAGGGCGTCCTCTCTCTTTTCCTCAATCCGGTCCGCTGTGCCGTCCAAGCCCATCTGTCACTTGCTCGTGTCCGTTTGCTCTGCCGGTTTGCTCTGCCGGTTTGCTCTGCCTTCTCTCCACTCTCCACCTGTATATATGGCAGCTTGTGTGGCCAGGAAAACCCACAGCTCACCCCAGGTGCGCCAATCACCCCAGGTGGAAACATTTACACTAATCACCAGGTGAGGGACGGAATTGGATGGGTGCATTCATACAGAGTGAAGGGAAGGAGAGATGACCCACACCCACACACGTCACCCCGTGACACAATACTCCTCCAAACTCAAAACAACTCCAAATATGAAGCCACAGCAAACCAAACTTATTTAAGCCAAAAATAACTAGTTGTCCCAAGCACATACAGCAGCGCCACAATGAGTTCCAATGACGTGTGTCAACTTGTAGATTTATAGAGAGGTACTTAGCTCAGAGAGGAGTGAAGCGTACTTCACCCCTCTACCATTTCCACAGGGCGTCCTCTCTCTTTTCCTCAATCCGGTCCGCTGTGCCGTCCAAGCCCATCTGTCACTTGCTCGTGTCCGTTTGCTCTGCCGGTTTGCTCTGCCGGTTTGCTCTGCCTTCTCTCCACTCTCCACCTGTATATATGGCAGCTTGTGTGGCCAGGAAGACCCACAGCTCACCCCAGGTGCGCCAATCACCCCAGGTGGAAACATTTACACTAATCACCAGGTGAGGGACGGAATTGGATGGGTGCATTCATACAGAGTGAAGGGAAGGAGAGATGACCCACACCCACACACGTCACCCCGTGACACAATACTCCTCCAAACTCAAAACAACTCCAAATATGAAGCCACAGCAAACCAAACTTATTTAAGCCAAAAATAACTAGTTGTCCCAAGCACATACAGCAGCGCCACAATGAGTTCCAATGACGTGTGTCAACTTGTAGATTCATAGAGAGGTACTTAGCTCGGAGAGGAGTGAAGCGTACTTCACCCCTCTACCATTTCCACAGGGCGTCCTCTCTCTTTTCCTCAATCCGGTCCGCTGTGCCGTCCAAGCCCATCTGTCACTTGCTCGTGTCCGTTTGCTCTGCCGGTGTGCTCTGCCGGTTTGCTCTCCCTTCTCTCCACTCTCCACCTGTATATATGGCAGCTTGTGTGGCCAGGAAAACCCACAGCTCACCCCAGGTGCGCCAATCACCCCAGGTGGAAACATTCACACTAATCACCAGGTGAGGGAGGGAATTGGATGGGTGCATTCATACAGAGTGCAGTGAAGGAGAGATGACCCACACCCACACACAGTCACCCCGTGACATTGACACCAGAGAGGCTAAGACCGCATTGACTCAGTGCGGTATTCAGCCTCTCTGGTGTCAAGTCTGATTTTGGAAAAAAATAATAATAATCCAAAATCAGACAGAGTGTTGACACCAGAGAGGCTAAGACCGCATTGACTCAGTGCGGTATTCAGCCTCTCTGGTGTCAAGAGACACCAGAGACACCACAATGAGTTCCAATGACGTGTGTCAACCGTGTCAACTTGTAGATTTATAGAGAGGTACTTAGCTCAGAGAGGAGTGAAGCGTACTTCACCCCTCTACCATTTCCACAGGGCGTCCTCTCTCTTTTCCTCAATCCGGTCCGCCGTGCTGTCCCACGCACCGCCTCGTCACCAGCTCTCGTACCACTCATGGCCCTGGCTGTCCTGTCTCCGTCCCGTCCAAGCCCATCTGTCACTTGCTCGTGCCGGTTTGCTCTGCCGGTTTGCTCTGCCTTCTCTCCACTCTCCACCTGTATATATGGCAGCTTGTGTGGCCAGGAAAACCCACAGCTCACCCCAGGTGCGCCAATCACCCCAGGTGGAAACATTTACACTAATCACCAGGTCAGGGACGGAATTGGATGGGTGCATTCATACAGAGTGAAGGGAAGGAGAGATGACCCACACCCGTCACCCCGTGACACAATACTCCTCCAAACTCAAAACAACTCCAAATATGAAGCCACAGCAAACCAAACTTATTTAAGCCAAAAATAACTAGTTGTCCCAAGCACATACAGCAGCGCCACAATGAGTTCCAATGACGTGTGTCAACTTGTAGATTTATAGAGAGGTACTTAGCTCAGAGAGGAGTGAAGCGTACTTCACCCCTCTACCATTTCCACAGGGCGTCCTCTCTCTTTTCCTCAATCCGGTCCGCTGTGCCGTCCAAGCCCATCTGTCACTTGCTCGTGTCCGTTTGCTCTGCCGGTTTGCTCTGCCGGTTTGCTCTGCCTTCTCTCCACTCTCCACCTGTATATATGGCAGCTTGTGTGGCCAGGAAAACCCACAGCTCACCCCAGGTGCGCCAATCACCCCAGGTGGAAACATTTACACTAATCACCAGGTGAGGGACGGAATTGGATGGGTGCATTCATACAGAGTGAAGGGAAGGAGAGATGACCCACACCCACACACGTCACCCCGTGACACAATACTCCTCCAAACTCAAAACAACTCCAAATATGAAGCCACAGCAAACCAAACTTATTTAAGCCAAAAATAACTAGTTGTCCCAAGCACATACAGCAGCGCCACAATGAGTTCCAATGACGTGTGTCAACTTGTAGATTTATAGAGAGGTACTTAGCTCAGAGAGGAGTGAAGCGTACTTCACCCCTCTACCATTTCCACAGGGCGTCCTCTCTCTTTTCCTCAATCCGGTCCGCTGTGCCGTCCAAGCCCATCTGTCACTTGCTCGTGTCCGTTTGCTCTGCCGGTTTGCTCTGCCGGTTTGCTCTGCCTTCTCTCCACTCTCCACCTGTATATATGGCAGCTTGTGTGGCCAGGAAGACCCACAGCTCACCCCAGGTGCGCCAATCACCCCAGGTGGAAACATTTACACTAATCACCAGGTGAGGGACGGAATTGGATGGGTGCATTCATACAGAGTGAAGGGAAGGAGAGATGACCCACACCCACACACGTCACCCCGTGACACAATACTCCTCCAAACTCAAAACAACTCCAAATATGAAGCCACAGCAAACCAAACTTATTTAAGCCAAAAATAACTAGTTGTCCCAAGCACATACAGCAGCGCCACAATGAGTTCCAATGACGTGTGTCAACTTGTAGATTCATAGAGAGGTACTTAGCTCGGAGAGGAGTGAAGCGTACTTCACCCCTCTACCATTTCCACAGGGCGTCCTCTCTCTTTTCCTCAATCCGGTCCGCTGTGCCGTCCAAGCCCATCTGTCACTTGCTCATGTCCGTTTGCTCTGCCGGTGTGCTCTGCCGGTTTGCTCTCCCTTCTCTCCACTCTCCACCTGTATATATGGCAGCTTGTGTGGCCAGGAAAACCCACAGCTCACCCCAGGTGCGCCAATCACCCCAGGTGGAAACATTCACACTAATCACCAGGTGAGGGAGGGAATTGGATGGGTGCATTCATACAGAGTGCAGTGAAGGAGAGATGACCCACACCCACACACAGTCACCCCGTGACATTGACACCAGAGAGGCTAAGACCGCATTGACTCAGTGCGGTATTCAGCCTCTCTGGTGTCAAGTCTGATTTTGGAAAAAAATAATAATAATCCAAAATCAGACAGAGTGTTGACACCAGAGAGGCTAAGACCGCATTGACTCAGTGCGGTATTCAGCCTCTCTGGTGTCAAGAGACACCAGAGACACCACAATGAGTTCCAATGACGTGTGTCAACCGTGTCAACTTGTAGATTTATAGAGAGGTACTTAGCTCAGAGAGGAGTGAAGCGTACTTCACCCCTCTACCATTTCCACAGGGCGTCCTCTCTCTTTTCCTCAATCCGGTCCGCCGTGCTGTCCCACGCACCGCCTCGTCACCAGCTCTCGTACCACTCATGGCCCTGGCTGTCCTGTCTCCGTCCCGTCCAAGCCCATCTGTCACTTGCTCGTGCCGGTTTGCTCTGCCGGTTTGCTCTGCCTTCTCTCCACTCTCCACCTGTATATATGGCAGCTTGTGTGGCCAGGAAAACCCACAGCTCACCCCAGGTGCGCCAATCACCCCAGGTGGAAACATTTACACTAATCACCAGGTCAGGGACGGAATTGGATGGGTGCATTCATACAGAGTGAAGGGAAGGAGAGATGACCCACACCCGTCACCCCGTGACACAATACTCCTCCAAACTCAAAACAACTCCAAATATGAAGCCACAGCAAACCAAACTTATTTAAGCCAAAAATAACTAGTTGTCCCAAGCACATACAGCAGCGCCACAATGAGTTCCAATGACGTGTGTCAACTTGTAGATTTATAGAGAGGTACTTAGCTCAGAGAGGAGTGAAGCGTACTTCACCCCTCTACCATTTCCACAGGGCGTCCTCTCTCTTTTCCTCAATCCGGTCCGCTGTGCCGTCCAAGCCCATCTGTCACTTGCTCGTGTCCGTTTGCTCTGCCGGTTTGCTCTGCCGGTTTGCTCTGCCTTCTCTCCACTCTCCACCTGTATATATGGCAGCTTGTGTGGCCAGGAAAACCCACAGCTCACCCCAGGTGCGCCAATCACCCCAGGTGGAAACATTTACACTAATCACCAGGTGAGGGACGGAATTGGATGGGTGCATTCATACAGAGTGAAGGGAAGGAGAGATGACCCACACCCACACACGTCACCCCGTGACACAATACTCCTCCAAACTCAAAACAACTCCAAATATGAAGCCACAGCAAACCAAACTTATTTAAGCCAAAAATAACTAGTTGTCCCAAGCACATACAGCAGCGCCACAATGAGTTCCAATGACGTGTGTCAACTTGTAGATTTATAGAGAGGTACTTAGCTCAGAGAGGAGTGAAGCGTACTTCACCCCTCTACCATTTCCACAGGGCGTCCTCTCTCTTTTCCTCAATCCGGTCCGCTGTGCCGTCCAAGCCCATCTGTCACTTGCTCGTGTCCGTTTGCTCTGCCGGTTTGCTCTGCCGGTTTGCTCTGCCTTCTCTCCACTCTCCACCTGTATATATGGCAGCTTGTGTGGCCAGGAAGACCCACAGCTCACCCCAGGTGCGCCAATCACCCCAGGTGGAAACATTTACACTAATCACCAGGTGAGGGACGGAATTGGATGGGTGCATTCATACAGAGTGAAGGGAAGGAGAGATGACCCACACCCACACACGTCACCCCGTGACACAATACTCCTCCAAACTCAAAACAACTCCAAATATGAAGCCACAGCAAACCAAACTTATTTAAGCCAAAAATAACTAGTTGTCCCAAGCACATACAGCAGCGCCACAATGAGTTCCAATGACGTGTGTCAACTTGTAGATTCATAGAGAGGTACTTAGCTCGGAGAGGAGTGAAGCGTACTTCACCCCTCTACCATTTCCACAGGGCGTCCTCTCTCTTTTCCTCAATCCGGTCCGCTGTGCCGTCCAAGCCCATCTGTCACTTGCTCGTGTCCGTTTGCTCTGCCGGTGTGCTCTGCCGGTTTGCTCTCCCTTCTCTCCACTCTCCACCTGTATATATGGCAGCTTGTGTGGCCAGGAAAACCCACAGCTCACCCCAGGTGCGCCAATCACCCCAGGTGGAAACATTCACACTAATCACCAGGTGAGGGAGGGAATTGGATGGGTGCATTCATACAGAGTGCAGTGAAGGAGAGATGACCCACACCCACACACAGTCACCCCGTGACATTGACACCAGAGAGGCTAAGACCGCATTGACTCAGTGCGGTATTCAGCCTCTCTGGTGTCAAGTCTGATTTTGGAAAAAAATAATAATAATCCAAAATCAGACAGAGTGTTGACACCAGAGAGGCTAAGACCGCATTGACTCAGTGCGGTATTCAGCCTCTCTGGTGTCAAGAGACACCAGAGACACCACAATGAGTTCCAATGACGTGTGTCAACCGTGTCAACTTGTAGATTTATAGAGAGGTACTTAGCTCAGAGAGGAGTGAAGCGTACTTCACCCCTCTACCATTTCCACAGGGCGTCCTCTCTCTTTTCCTCAATCCGGTCCGCCGTGCTGTCCCACGCACCGCCTCGTCACCAGCTCTCGTACCACTCATGGCCCTGGCTGTCCTGTCTCCGTCCCGTCCAAGCCCATCTGTCACTTGCTCGTGCCGGTTTGCTCTGCCGGTTTGCTCTGCCTTCTCTCCACTCTCCACCTGTATATATGGCAGCTTGTGTGGCCAGGAAAACCCACAGCTCACCCCAGGTGCGCCAATCACCCCAGGTGGAAACATTTACACTAATCACCAGGTCAGGGACGGAATTGGATGGGTGCATTCATACAGAGTGAAGGGAAGGAGAGATGACCCACACCCGTCACCCCGTGACACAATACTCCTCCAAACTCAAAACAACTCCAAATATGAAGCCACAGCAAACCAAACTTATTTAAGCCAAAAATAACTAGTTGTCCCAAGCACATACAGCAGCGCCACAATGAGTTCCAATGACGTGTGTCAACTTGTAGATTTATAGAGAGGTACTTAGCTCAGAGAGGAGTGAAGCGTACTTCACCCCTCTACCATTTCCACAGGGCGTCCTCTCTCTTTTCCTCAATCCGGTCCGCTGTGCCGTCCAAGCCCATCTGTCACTTGCTCGTGTCCGTTTGCTCTGCCGGTTTGCTCTGCCTTCTCTCCACTCTCCACCTGTATATATGGCAGCTTGTGTGGCCAGGAAAACCCACAGCTCACCCCAGGTGCGCCAATCACCCCAGGTGGAAACATTTACACTAATCACCAGGTGAGGGACGGAATTGGATGGGTGCATTCATACAGAGTGAAGGGAAGGAGAGATGACCCACACCCACACACGTCACCCCGTGACACAATACTCCTCCAAACTCAAAACAACTCCAAATATGAAGCCACAGCAAACCAAACTTATTTAAGCCAAAAATAACTAGTTGTCCCAAGCACATACAGCAGCGCCACAATGAGTTCCAATGACGTGTGTCAACTTGTAGATTTATAGAGAGGTACTTAGCTCGGAGAGGAGTGAAGCGTACTTCACCCCTCTACCATTTCCACAGGGCGTCCTCTCTCTTTTCCTCAATCCGGTCCGCTGTGCCGTCCAAGCCCATCTGTCACTTGCTCGTGTCCGTTTGCTCTGCCGGTGTGCTCTGCCGGTTTGCTCTCCCTTCTCTCCACTCTCCACCTGTATATATGGCAGCTTGTGTGGCCAGGAAAACCCACAGCTCACCCCAGGTGCGCCAATCACCCCAGGTGGAAACATTCACACTAATCACCAGGTGAGGGAGGGAATTGGATGGGTGCATTCATACAGAGTGCAGTGAAGGAGAGATGACCCACACCCACACACAGTCACCCCGTGACATTGACACCAGAGAGGCTAAGACCGCATTGACTCAGTGCGGTATTCAGCCTCTCTGGTGTCAAGTCTGATTTTGGAAAAAAATAATAATAATCCAAAATCAGACAGAGTGTTGACACCAGAGAGGCTAAGACCGCATTGACTCAGTGCGGTATTCAGCCTCTCTGGTGTCAAGTCTGATTTTGGAAAAAAAAAAAAAAAATCCCAAATCAGACAGAGTGTTGACACCAGAGAGGCTAAGACCGCATTGACTCAGTGCGGTATTCAGCCTCTCTGGTGTCAAGAGACACCAGAGACACCACAATGAGTTCCAATGACGTGTGTCAACCGTGTCAACTTGTAGATTTATAGAGAGGTACTTAGCTCAGAGAGGAGTGAAGCGTACTTCACCCCTCTACCATTTCCACAGGGCGTCCTCTCTCTTTTCCTCAATCCGGTCCGCCGTGCTGTCCCACGCACCGCCTCGTCACCAGCTCTCGTACCACTCATGGCCCTGGCTGTCCTGTCTCCGTCCCGTCCAAGCCCATCTGTCACTTGCTCGTGCCGGTTTGCTCTGCCGGTTTGCTCTGCCTTCTCTCCACTCTCCACCTGTATATATGGCAGCTTGTGTGGCCAGGAAAACCCACAGCTCACCCCAGGTGCGCCAATCACCCCAGGTGGAAACATTTACACTAATCACCAGGTGAGGGACGGAATTGGATGGGTGCATTCATACAGAGTGAAGGGAAGGAGAGATGACCCACACCCGTCACCCCGTGACACAATACTCCTCCAAACTCAAAACAACTCCAAATATGAAGCCACAGCAAACCAAACTTATTTAAGCCAAAAATAACTAGTTGTCCCAAGCACATACAGCAGCGCCACAATGAGTTCCAATGACGTGTGTCAACTTGTAGATTCATAGAGAGGTACTTAGCTCAGAGAGGAGTGAAGCGTACTTCACCCCTCTACCATTTCCACAGGGCGTCCTCTCTCTTTTCCTCAATCCGGTCCGCTGTGCCGTCCAAGCCCATCTGTCACTTGCTCGTGTCCGTTTGCTCTGCCGGTTTGCTCTGCCGGTTTGCTCTGCCTTCTCTCCACTCTCCACCTGTATATATGGCAGCTTGTGTGGCCAGGAAGACCCACAGCTCACCCCAGGTGCGCCAATCACCCCAGGTGGAAACATTTACACTAATCACCAGGTGAGGGACGGAATTGGATGGGTGCATTCATACAGAGTGAAGGGAAGGAGAGATGACCCACACCCACACACGTCACCCCGTGACACAATACTCCTCCAAACTCAAAACAACTCCAAATATGAAGCCACAGCAAACCAAACTTATTTAAGCCAAAAATAACTAGTTGTCCCAAGCACATACAGCAGCGCCACAATGAGTTCCAATGACGTGTGTCAACTTGTAGATTTATAGAGAGGTACTTAGCTCAGAGAGGAGTGAAGCGTACTTCACCCCTCTACCATTTCCACAGGGCGTCCTCTCTCTTTTCCTCAATCCGGTCCGCTGTGCCGTCCAAGCCCATCTGTCACTTGCTCGTGTCCGTTTGCTCTGCCGGTTTGCTCTGCCTTCTCTCCACTCTCCACCTGTATATATGGCAGCTTGTGTGGCCAGGAAAACCCACAGCTCACCCCAGGTGCGCCAATCACCCCAGGTGGAAACATTTACACTAATCACCAGGTGAGGGACGGAATTGGATGGGTGCATTCATACAGAGTGAAGGGAAGGAGAGATGACCCACACCCACACACGTCACCCCGTGACACAATACTCCTCCAAACTCAAAACAACTCCAAATATGAAGCCACAGCAAACCAAACTTATTTAAGCCAAAAATAACTAGTTGTCCCAAGCACATACAGCAGCGCCACAATGAGTTCCAATGACGTGTGTCAACTTGTAGATTTATAGAGAGGTACTTAGCTCAGAGAGGAGTGAAGCGTACTTCACCCCTCTACCATTTCCACAGGGCGTCCTCTCTCTTTTCCTCAATCCGGTCCGCTGTGCCGTCCAAGCCCATCTGTCACTTGCTCGTGTCCGTTTGCTCTGCCGGTGTGCTCTGCCGGTTTGCTCTCCCTTCTCTCCACTCTCCACCTGTATATATGGCAGCTTGTGTGGCCAGGAAAACCCACAGCTCACCCCAGGTGCGCCAATCACCCCAGGTGGAAACATTCACACTAATCACCAGGTGAGGGAGGGAATTGGATGGGTGCATTCATACAGAGTGCAGTGAAGGAGAGATGACCCACACCCACACACAGTCACCCCGTGACATTGACACCAGAGAGGCTAAGACCGCATTGACTCAGTGCGGTATTCAGCCTCTCTGGTGTCAAGTCTGATTTTGGAAAAAAATAATAATAATCCAAAATCAGACAGAGTGTTGACACCAGAGAGGCTAAGACCGCATTGACTCAGTGCGGTATTCAGCCTCTCTGGTGTCAAGTCTGATTTTGGAAAAAAAAAAAAAAAATCCCAAATCAGACAGAGTGTTGACACCAGAGAGGCTAAGACCGCATTGACTCAGTGCGGTATTCAGCCTCTCTGGTGTCAAGAGACACCAGAGACACCACAATGAGTTCCAATGACGTGTGTCAACCGTGTCAACTTGTAGATTTATAGAGAGGTACTTAGCTCAGAGAGGAGTGAAGCGTACTTCACCCCTCTACCATTTCCACAGGGCGTCCTCTCTCTTTTCCTCAATCCGGTCCGCCGTGCTGTCCCACGCACCGCCTCGTCACCAGCTCTCGTACCACTCATGGCCCTGGCTGTCCTGTCTCCGTCCCGTCCAAGCCCATCTGTCACTTGCTCGTGCCGGTTTGCTCTGCCGGTTTGCTCTGCCTTCTCTCCACTCTCCACCTGTATATATGGCAGCTTGTGTGGCCAGGAAAACCCACAGCTCACCCCAGGTGCGCCAATCACCCCAGGTGGAAACATTTACACTAATCACCAGGTGAGGGACGGAATTGGATGGGTGCATTCATACAGAGTGAAGGGAAGGAGAGATGACCCACACCCGTCACCCCGTGACACAATACTCCTCCAAACTCAAAACAACTCCAAATATGAAGCCACAGCAAACCAAACTTATTTAAGCCAAAAATAACTAGTTGTCCCAAGCACATACAGCAGCGCCACAATGAGTTCCAATGACGTGTGTCAACTTGTAGATTCATAGAGAGGTACTTAGCTCAGAGAGGAGTGAAGCGTACTTCACCCCTCTACCATTTCCACAGGGCGTCCTCTCTCTTTTCCTCAATCCGGTCCGCTGTGCCGTCCAAGCCCATCTGTCACTTGCTCGTGTCCGTTTGCTCTGCCGGTGTGCTCTGCCGGTTTGCTCTCCCTTCTCTCCACTCTCCACCTGTATATATGGCAGCTTGTGTGGCCAGGAAAACCCACAGCTCACCCCAGGTGCGCCAATCACCCCAGGTGGAAACATTCACACTAATCACCAGGTGAGGGAGGGAATTGGATGGGTGCATTCATACAGAGTGCAGTGAAGGAGAGATGACCCACACCCACACACAGTCACCCCGTGACATTGACACCAGAGAGGCTAAGACCGCATTGACTCAGTGCGGTATTCAGCCTCTCTGGTGTCAAGTCTGATTTTGGAAAAAAATAATAATAATCCAAAATCAGACAGAGTGTTGACACCAGAGAGGCTAAGACCGCATTGACTCAGTGCGGTATTCAGCCTCTCTGGTGTCAAGTCTGATTTTGGAAAAAAAAAAAAAAAATCCCAAATCAGACAGAGTGTTGACACCAGAGAGGCTAAGACCGCATTGACTCAGTGCGGTATTCAGCCTCTCTGGTGTCAAGAGACACCAGAGACACCACAATGAGTTCCAATGACGTGTGTCAACCGTGTCAACTTGTAGATTTATAGAGAGGTACTTAGCTCAGAGAGGAGTGAAGCGTACTTCACCCCTCTACCATTTCCACAGGGCGTCCTCTCTCTTTTCCTCAATCCGGTCCGCCGTGCTGTCCCACGCACCGCCTCGTCACCAGCTCTCGTACCACTCATGGCCCTGGCTGTCCTGTCTCCGTCCCGTCCAAGCCCATCTGTCACTTGCTCGTGCCGGTTTGCTCTGCCGGTTTGCTCTGCCTTCTCTCCACTCTCCACCTGTATATATGGCAGCTTGTGTGGCCAGGAAAACCCACAGCTCACCCCAGGTGCGCCAATCACCCCAGGTGGAAACATTTACACTAATCACCAGGTGAGGGACGGAATTGGATGGGTGCATTCATACAGAGTGAAGGGAAGGAGAGATGACCCACACCCGTCACCCCGTGACACAATACTCCTCCAAACTCAAAACAACTCCAAATATGAAGCCACAGCAAACCAAACTTATTTAAGCCAAAAATAACTAGTTGTCCCAAGCACATACAGCAGCGCCACAATGAGTTCCAATGACGTGTGTCAACTTGTAGATTCATAGAGAGGTACTTAGCTCAGAGAGGAGTGAAGCGTACTTCACCCCTCTACCATTTCCACAGGGCGTCCTCTCTCTTTTCCTCAATCCGGTCCGCTGTGCCGTCCAAGCCCATCTGTCACTTGCTCGTGTCCGTTTGCTCTGCCGGTTTGCTCTGCCGGTTTGCTCTGCCTTCTCTCCACTCTCCACCTGTATATATGGCAGCTTGTGTGGCCAGGAAGACCCACAGCTCACCCCAGGTGCGCCAATCACCCCAGGTGGAAACATTTACACTAATCACCAGGTGAGGGACGGAATTGGATGGGTGCATTCATACAGAGTGAAGGGAAGGAGAGATGACCCACACCCACACACGTCACCCCGTGACACAATACTCCTCCAAACTCAAAACAACTCCAAATATGAAGCCACAGCAAACCAAACTTATTTAAGCCAAAAATAACTAGTTGTCCCAAGCACATACAGCAGCGCCACAATGAGTTCCAATGACGTGTGTCAACTTGTAGATTTATAGAGAGGTACTTAGCTCAGAGAGGAGTGAAGCGTACTTCACCCCTCTACCATTTCCACAGGGCGTCCTCTCTCTTTTCCTCAATCCGGTCCGCTGTGCCGTCCAAGCCCATCTGTCACTTGCTCGTGTCCGTTTGCTCTGCCGGTTTGCTCTGCCTTCTCTCCACTCTCCACCTGTATATATGGCAGCTTGTGTGGCCAGGAAAACCCACAGCTCACCCCAGGTGCGCCAATCACCCCAGGTGGAAACATTTACACTAATCACCAGGTGAGGGACGGAATTGGATGGGTGCATTCATACAGAGTGAAGGGAAGGAGAGATGACCCACACCCACACACGTCACCCCGTGACACAATACTCCTCCAAACTCAAAACAACTCCAAATATGAAGCCACAGCAAACCAAACTTATTTAAGCCAAAAATAACTAGTTGTCCCAAGCACATACAGCAGCGCCACAATGAGTTCCAATGACGTGTGTCAACTTGTAGATTTATAGAGAGGTACTTAGCTCAGAGAGGAGTGAAGCGTACTTCACCCCTCTACCATTTCCACAGGGCGTCCTCTCTCTTTTCCTCAATCCGGTCCGCTGTGCCGTCCAAGCCCATCTGTCACTTGCTCGTGTCCGTTTGCTCTGCCGGTGTGCTCTGCCGGTTTGCTCTCCCTTCTCTCCACTCTCCACCTGTATATATGGCAGCTTGTGTGGCCAGGAAAACCCACAGCTCACCCCAGGTGCGCCAATCACCCCAGGTGGAAACATTCACACTAATCACCAGGTGAGGGAGGGAATTGGATGGGTGCATTCATACAGAGTGCAGTGAAGGAGAGATGACCCACACCCACACACAGTCACCCCGTGACATTGACACCAGAGAGGCTAAGACCGCATTGACTCAGTGCGGTATTCAGCCTCTCTGGTGTCAAGTCTGATTTTGGAAAAAAATAATAATAATCCAAAATCAGACAGAGTGTTGACACCAGAGAGGCTAAGACCGCATTGACTCAGTGCGGTATTCAGCCTCTCTGGTGTCAAGTCTGATTTTGGAAAAAAAAAAAAAAAATCCCAAATCAGACAGAGTGTTGACACCAGAGAGGCTAAGACCGCATTGACTCAGTGCGGTATTCAGCCTCTCTGGTGTCAAGAGACACCAGAGACACCACAATGAGTTCCAATGACGTGTGTCAACCGTGTCAACTTGTAGATTTATAGAGAGGTACTTAGCTCAGAGAGGAGTGAAGCGTACTTCACCCCTCTACCATTTCCACAGGGCGTCCTCTCTCTTTTCCTCAATCCGGTCCGCCGTGCTGTCCCACGCACCGCCTCGTCACCAGCTCTCGTACCACTCATGGCCCTGGCTGTCCTGTCTCCGTCCCGTCCAAGCCCATCTGTCACTTGCTCGTGCCGGTTTGCTCTGCCGGTTTGCTCTGCCTTCTCTCCACTCTCCACCTGTATATATGGCAGCTTGTGTGGCCAGGAAAACCCACAGCTCACCCCAGGTGCGCCAATCACCCCAGGTGGAAACATTTACACTAATCACCAGGTGAGGGACGGAATTGGATGGGTGCATTCATACAGAGTGAAGGGAAGGAGAGATGACCCACACCCGTCACCCCGTGACACAATACTCCTCCAAACTCAAAACAACTCCAAATATGAAGCCACAGCAAACCAAACTTATTTAAGCCAAAAATAACTAGTTGTCCCAAGCACATACAGCAGCGCCACAATGAGTTCCAATGACGTGTGTCAACTTGTAGATTCATAGAGAGGTACTTAGCTCAGAGAGGAGTGAAGCGTACTTCACCCCTCTACCATTTCCACAGGGCGTCCTCTCTCTTTTCCTCAATCCGGTCCGCTGTGCCGTCCAAGCCCATCTGTCACTTGCTCGTGTCCGTTTGCTCTGCCGGTTTGCTCTGCCGGTTTGCTCTGCCTTCTCTCCACTCTCCACCTGTATATATGGCAGCTTGTGTGGCCAGGAAGACCCACAGCTCACCCCAGGTGCGCCAATCACCCCAGGTGGAAACATTTACACTAATCACCAGGTGAGGGACGGAATTGGATGGGTGCATTCATACAGAGTGAAGGGAAGGAGAGATGACCCACACCCACACACGTCACCCCGTGACACAATACTCCTCCAAACTCAAAACAACTCCAAATATGAAGCCACAGCAAACCAAACTTATTTAAGCCAAAAATAACTAGTTGTCCCAAGCACATACAGCAGCGCCACAATGAGTTCCAATGACGTGTGTCAACTTGTAGATTTATAGAGAGGTACTTAGCTCGGAGAGGAGTGAAGCGTACTTCACCCCTCTACCATTTCCACAGGGCGTCCTCTCTCTTTTCCTCAATCCGGTCCGCTGTGCCGTCCAAGCCCATCTGTCACTTGCTCGTGTCCGTTTGCTCTGCCGGTGTGCTCTGCCGGTTTGCTCTCCCTTCTCTCCACTCTCCACCTGTATATATGGCAGCTTGTGTGGCCAGGAAAACCCACAGCTCACCCCAGGTGCGCCAATCACCCCAGGTGGAAACATTCACACTAATCACCAGGTGAGGGAGGGAATTGGATGGGTGCATTCATACAGAGTGCAGTGAAGGAGAGATGACCCACACCCACACACAGTCACCCCGTGACATTGACACCAGAGAGGCTAAGACCGCATTGACTCAGTGCGGTATTCAGCCTCTCTGGTGTCAAGTCTGATTTTGGAAAAAAATAATAATAATCCAAAATCAGACAGAGTGTTGACACCAGAGAGGCTAAGACCGCATTGACTCAGTGCGGTATTCAGCCTCTCTGGTGTCAAGTCTGATTTTGGAAAAAAAAAAAAAAAATCCCAAATCAGACAGAGTGTTGACACCAGAGAGGCTAAGACCGCATTGACTCAGTGCGGTATTCAGCCTCTCTGGTGTCAAGAGACACCAGAGACACCACAATGAGTTCCAATGACGTGTGTCAACCGTGTCAACTTGTAGATTTATAGAGAGGTACTTAGCTCAGAGAGGAGTGAAGCGTACTTCACCCCTCTACCATTTCCACAGGGCGTCCTCTCTCTTTTCCTCAATCCGGTCCGCCGTGCTGTCCCACGCACCGCCTCGTCACCAGCTCTCGTACCACTCATGGCCCTGGCTGTCCTGTCTCCGTCCCGTCCAAGCCCATCTGTCACTTGCTCGTGCCGGTTTGCTCTGCCGGTTTGCTCTGCCTTCTCTCCACTCTCCACCTGTATATATGGCAGCTTGTGTGGCCAGGAAAACCCACAGCTCACCCCAGGTGCGCCAATCACCCCAGGTGGAAACATTTACACTAATCACCAGGTGAGGGACGGAATTGGATGGGTGCATTCATACAGAGTGAAGGGAAGGAGAGATGACCCACACCCGTCACCCCGTGACACAATACTCCTCCAAACTCAAAACAACTCCAAATATGAAGCCACAGCAAACCAAACTTATTTAAGCCAAAAATAACTAGTTGTCCCAAGCACATACAGCAGCGCCACAATGAGTTCCAATGACGTGTGTCAACTTGTAGATTCATAGAGAGGTACTTAGCTCAGAGAGGAGTGAAGCGTACTTCACCCCTCTACCATTTCCACAGGGCGTCCTCTCTCTTTTCCTCAATCCGGTCCGCTGTGCCGTCCAAGCCCATCTGTCACTTGCTCGTGTCCGTTTGCTCTGCCGGTTTGCTCTGCCGGTTTGCTCTGCCTTCTCTCCACTCTCCACCTGTATATATGGCAGCTTGTGTGGCCAGGAAGACCCACAGCTCACCCCAGGTGCGCCAATCACCCCAGGTGGAAACATTTACACTAATCACCAGGTGAGGGACGGAATTGGATGGGTGCATTCATACAGAGTGAAGGGAAGGAGAGATGACCCACACCCACACACGTCACCCCGTGACACAATACTCCTCCAAACTCAAAACAACTCCAAATATGAAGCCACAGCAAACCAAACTTATTTAAGCCAAAAATAACTAGTTGTCCCAAGCACATACAGCAGCGCCACAATGAGTTCCAATGACGTGTGTCAACTTGTAGATTTATAGAGAGGTACTTAGCTCAGAGAGGAGTGAAGCGTACTTCACCCCTCTACCATTTCCACAGGGCGTCCTCTCTCTTTTCCTCAATCCGGTCCGCTGTGCCGTCCAAGCCCATCTGTCACTTGCTCGTGTCCGTTTGCTCTGCCGGTGTGCTCTGCCGGTTTGCTCTCCCTTCTCTCCACTCTCCACCTGTATATATGGCAGCTTGTGTGGCCAGGAAAACCCACAGCTCACCCCAGGTGCGCCAATCACCCCAGGTGGAAACATTCACACTAATCACCAGGTGAGGGAGGGAATTGGATGGGTGCATTCATACAGAGTGCAGTGAAGGAGAGATGACCCACACCCACACACAGTCACCCCGTGACATTGACACCAGAGAGGCTAAGACCGCATTGACTCAGTGCGGTATTCAGCCTCTCTGGTGTCAAGTCTGATTTTGGAAAAAAATAATAATAATCCAAAATCAGACAGAGTGTTGACACCAGAGAGGCTAAGACCGCATTGACTCAGTGCGGTATTCAGCCTCTCTGGTGTCAAGTCTGATTTTGGAAAAAAAAAAAAAAAATCCCAAATCAGACAGAGTGTTGACACCAGAGAGGCTAAGACCGCATTGACTCAGTGCGGTATTCAGCCTCTCTGGTGTCAAGAGACACCAGAGACACCACAATGAGTTCCAATGACGTGTGTCAACCGTGTCAACTTGTAGATTTATAGAGAGGTACTTAGCTCAGAGAGGAGTGAAGCGTACTTCACCCCTCTACCATTTCCACAGGGCGTCCTCTCTCTTTTCCTCAATCCGGTCCGCCGTGCTGTCCCACGCACCGCCTCGTCACCAGCTCTCGTACCACTCATGGCCCTGGCTGTCCTGTCTCCGTCCCGTCCAAGCCCATCTGTCACTTGCTCGTGCCGGTTTGCTCTGCCGGTTTGCTCTGCCTTCTCTCCACTCTCCACCTGTATATATGGCAGCTTGTGTGGCCAGGAAAACCCACAGCTCACCCCAGGTGCGCCAATCACCCCAGGTGGAAACATTTACACTAATCACCAGGTGAGGGACGGAATTGGATGGGTGCATTCATACAGAGTGAAGGGAAGGAGAGATGACCCACACCCGTCACCCCGTGACACAATACTCCTCCAAACTCAAAACAACTCCAAATATGAAGCCACAGCAAACCAAACTTATTTAAGCCAAAAATAACTAGTTGTCCCAAGCACATACAGCAGCGCCACAATGAGTTCCAATGACGTGTGTCAACTTGTAGATTCATAGAGAGGTACTTAGCTCAGAGAGGAGTGAAGCGTACTTCACCCCTCTACCATTTCCACAGGGCGTCCTCTCTCTTTTCCTCAATCCGGTCCGCTGTGCCGTCCAAGCCCATCTGTCACTTGCTCGTGTCCGTTTGCTCTGCCGGTTTGCTCTGCCGGTTTGCTCTGCCTTCTCTCCACTCTCCACCTGTATATATGGCAGCTTGTGTGGCCAGGAAGACCCACAGCTCACCCCAGGTGCGCCAATCACCCCAGGTGGAAACATTTACACTAATCACCAGGTGAGGGACGGAATTGGATGGGTGCATTCATACAGAGTGAAGGGAAGGAGAGATGACCCACACCCACACACGTCACCCCGTGACACAATACTCCTCCAAACTCAAAACAACTCCAAATATGAAGCCACAGCAAACCAAACTTATTTAAGCCAAAAATAACTAGTTGTCCCAAGCACATACAGCAGCGCCACAATGAGTTCCAATGACGTGTGTCAACTTGTAGATTTATAGAGAGGTACTTAGCTCGGAGAGGAGTGAAGCGTACTTCACCCCTCTACCATTTCCACAGGGCGTCCTCTCTCTTTTCCTCAATCCGGTCCGCTGTGCCGTCCAAGCCCATCTGTCACTTGCTCGTGTCCGTTTGCTCTGCCGGTGTGCTCTGCCGGTTTGCTCTCCCTTCTCTCCACTCTCCACCTGTATATATGGCAGCTTGTGTGGCCAGGAAAACCCACAGCTCACCCCAGGTGCGCCAATCACCCCAGGTGGAAACATTCACACTAATCACCAGGTGAGGGAGGGAATTGGATGGGTGCATTCATACAGAGTGCAGTGAAGGAGAGATGACCCACACCCACACACAGTCACCCCGTGACATTGACACCAGAGAGGCTAAGACCGCATTGACTCAGTGCGGTATTCAGCCTCTCTGGTGTCAAGTCTGATTTTGGAAAAAAATAATAATAATCCAAAATCAGACAGAGTGTTGACACCAGAGAGGCTAAGACCGCATTGACTCAGTGCGGTATTCAGCCTCTCTGGTGTCAAGTCTGATTTTGGAAAAAAAAAAAAAAAATCCCAAATCAGACAGAGTGTTGACACCAGAGAGGCTAAGACCGCATTGACTCAGTGCGGTATTCAGCCTCTCTGGTGTCAAGAGACACCAGAGACACCACAATGAGTTCCAATGACGTGTGTCAACCGTGTCAACTTGTAGATTTATAGAGAGGTACTTAGCTCAGAGAGGAGTGAAGCGTACTTCACCCCTCTACCATTTCCACAGGGCGTCCTCTCTCTTTTCCTCAATCCGGTCCGCCGTGCTGTCCCACGCACCGCCTCGTCACCAGCTCTCGTACCACTCATGGCCCTGGCTGTCCTGTCTCCGTCCCGTCCAAGCCCATCTGTCACTTGCTCGTGCCGGTTTGCTCTGCCGGTTTGCTCTGCCTTCTCTCCACTCTCCACCTGTATATATGGCAGCTTGTGTGGCCAGGAAAACCCACAGCTCACCCCAGGTGCGCCAATCACCCCAGGTGGAAACATTTACACTAATCACCAGGTGAGGGACGGAATTGGATGGGTGCATTCATACAGAGTGAAGGGAAGGAGAGATGACCCACACCCGTCACCCCGTGACACAATACTCCTCCAAACTCAAAACAACTCCAAATATGAAGCCACAGCAAACCAAACTTATTTAAGCCAAAAATAACTAGTTGTCCCAAGCACATACAGCAGCGCCACAATGAGTTCCAATGACGTGTGTCAACTTGTAGATTCATAGAGAGGTACTTAGCTCAGAGAGGAGTGAAGCGTACTTCACCCCTCTACCATTTCCACAGGGCGTCCTCTCTCTTTTCCTCAATCCGGTCCGCTGTGCCGTCCAAGCCCATCTGTCACTTGCTCGTGTCCGTTTGCTCTGCCGGTTTGCTCTGCCGGTTTGCTCTGCCTTCTCTCCACTCTCCACCTGTATATATGGCAGCTTGTGTGGCCAGGAAGACCCACAGCTCACCCCAGGTGCGCCAATCACCCCAGGTGGAAACATTTACACTAATCACCAGGTGAGGGACGGAATTGGATGGGTGCATTCATACAGAGTGAAGGGAAGGAGAGATGACCCACACCCACACACGTCACCCCGTGACACAATACTCCTCCAAACTCAAAACAACTCCAAATATGAAGCCACAGCAAACCAAACTTATTTAAGCCAAAAATAACTAGTTGTCCCAAGCACATACAGCAGCGCCACAATGAGTTCCAATGACGTGTGTCAACTTGTAGATTTATAGAGAGGTACTTAGCTCAGAGAGGAGTGAAGCGTACTTCACCCCTCTACCATTTCCACAGGGCGTCCTCTCTCTTTTCCTCAATCCGGTCCGCTGTGCCGTCCAAGCCCATCTGTCACTTGCTCGTGTCCGTTTGCTCTGCCGGTTTGCTCTGCCTTCTCTCCACTCTCCACCTGTATATATGGCAGCTTGTGTGGCCAGGAAAACCCACAGCTCACCCCAGGTGCGCCAATCACCCCAGGTGGAAACATTTACACTAATCACCAGGTGAGGGACGGAATTGGATGGGTGCATTCATACAGAGTGAAGGGAAGGAGAGATGACCCACACCCACACACGTCACCCCGTGACACAATACTCCTCCAAACTCAAAACAACTCCAAATATGAAGCCACAGCAAACCAAACTTATTTAAGCCAAAAATAACTAGTTGTCCCAAGCACATACAGCAGCGCCACAATGAGTTCCAATGACGTGTGTCAACTTGTAGATTTATAGAGAGGTACTTAGCTCAGAGAGGAGTGAAGCGTACTTCACCCCTCTACCATTTCCACAGGGCGTCCTCTCTCTTTTCCTCAATCCGGTCCGCTGTGCCGTCCAAGCCCATCTGTCACTTGCTCGTGTCCGTTTGCTCTGCCGGTGTGCTCTGCCGGTTTGCTCTCCCTTCTCTCCACTCTCCACCTGTATATATGGCAGCTTGTGTGGCCAGGAAAACCCACAGCTCACCCCAGGTGCGCCAATCACCCCAGGTGGAAACATTCACACTAATCACCAGGTGAGGGAGGGAATTGGATGGGTGCATTCATACAGAGTGCAGTGAAGGAGAGATGACCCACACCCACACACAGTCACCCCGTGACATTGACACCAGAGAGGCTAAGACCGCATTGACTCAGTGCGGTATTCAGCCTCTCTGGTGTCAAGTCTGATTTTGGAAAAAAATAATAATAATCCAAAATCAGACAGAGTGTTGACACCAGAGAGGCTAAGACCGCATTGACTCAGTGCGGTATTCAGCCTCTCTGGTGTCAAGTCTGATTTTGGAAAAAAAAAAAAAAAAATCCCAAATCAGACAGAGTGTTGACACCAGAGAGGCTAAGACCGCATTGACTCAGTGCGGTATTCAGCCTCTCTGGTGTCAAGAGACACCAGAGACACCACAATGAGTTCCAATGACGTGTGTCAACCGTGTCAACTTGTAGATTTATAGAGAGGTACTTAGCTCAGAGAGGAGTGAAGCGTACTTCACCCCTCTACCATTTCCACAGGGCGTCCTCTCTCTTTTCCTCAATCCGGTCCGCCGTGCTGTCCCACGCACCGCCTCGTCACCAGCTCTCGTACCACTCATGGCCCTGGCTGTCCTGTCTCCGTCCCGTCCAAGCCCATCTGTCACTTGCTCGTGCCGGTTTGCTCTGCCGGTTTGCTCTGCCTTCTCTCCACTCTCCACCTGTATATATGGCAGCTTGTGTGGCCAGGAAAACCCACAGCTCACCCCAGGTGCGCCAATCACCCCAGGTGGAAACATTTACACTAATCACCAGGTGAGGGACGGAATTGGATGGGTGCATTCATACAGAGTGAAGGGAAGGAGAGATGACCCACACCCGTCACCCCGTGACACAATACTCCTCCAAACTCAAAACAACTCCAAATATGAAGCCACAGCAAACCAAACTTATTTAAGCCAAAAATAACTAGTTGTCCCAAGCACATACAGCAGCGCCACAATGAGTTCCAATGACGTGTGTCAACTTGTAGATTCATAGAGAGGTACTTAGCTCAGAGAGGAGTGAAGCGTACTTCACCCCTCTACCATTTCCACAGGGCGTCCTCTCTCTTTTCCTCAATCCGGTCCGCTGTGCCGTCCAAGCCCATCTGTCACTTGCTCGTGTCCGTTTGCTCTGCCGGTTTGCTCTGCCGGTTTGCTCTGCCTTCTCTCCACTCTCCACCTGTATATATGGCAGCTTGTGTGGCCAGGAAGACCCACAGCTCACCCCAGGTGCGCCAATCACCCCAGGTGGAAACATTTACACTAATCACCAGGTGAGGGACGGAATTGGATGGGTGCATTCATACAGAGTGAAGGGAAGGAGAGATGACCCACACCCACACACGTCACCCCGTGACACAATACTCCTCCAAACTCAAAACAACTCCAAATATGAAGCCACAGCAAACCAAACTTATTTAAGCCAAAAATAACTAGTTGTCCCAAGCACATACAGCAGCGCCACAATGAGTTCCAATGACGTGTGTCAACTTGTAGATTTATAGAGAGGTACTTAGCTCAGAGAGGAGTGAAGCGTACTTCACCCCTCTACCATTTCCACAGGGCGTCCTCTCTCTTTTCCTCAATCCGGTCCGCTGTGCCGTCCAAGCCCATCTGTCACTTGCTCGTGTCCGTTTGCTCTGCCGGTTTGCTCTGCCGGTTTGCTCTGCCTTCTCTCCACTCTCCACCTGTATATATGGCAGCTTGTGTGGCCAGGAAAACCCACAGCTCACCCCAGGTGCGCCAATCACCCCAGGTGGAAACATTTACACTAATCACCAGGTGAGGGACGGAATTGGATGGGTGCATTCATACAGAGTGAAGGGAAGGAGAGATGACCCACACCCACACACGTCACCCCGTGACACAATACTCCTCCAAACTCAAAACAACTCCAAATATGAAGCCACAGCAAACCAAACTTATTTAAGCCAAAAATAACTAGTTGTCCCAAGCACATACAGCAGCGCCACAATGAGTTCCAATGACGTGTGTCAACTTGTAGATTTATAGAGAGGTACTTAGCTCAGAGAGGAGTGAAGCGTACTTCACCCCTCTACCATTTCCACAGGGCGTCCTCTCTCTTTTCCTCAATCCGGTCCGCTGTGCCGTCCAAGCCCATCTGTCACTTGCTCGTGTCCGTTTGCTCTGCCGGTTTGCTCTGCCGGTTTGCTCTGCCTTCTCTCCACTCTCCACCTGTATATATGGCAGCTTGTGTGGCCAGGAAGACCCACAGCTCACCCCAGGTGCGCCAATCACCCCAGGTGGAAACATTTACACTAATCACCAGGTGAGGGACGGAATTGGATGGGTGCATTCATACAGAGTGAAGGGAAGGAGAGATGACCCACACCCACACACGTCACCCCGTGACACAATACTCCTCCAAACTCAAAACAACTCCAAATATGAAGCCACAGCAAACCAAACTTATTTAAGCCAAAAATAACTAGTTGTCCCAAGCA
>NW_028151700.1:37500-77759 GCF_964638095.1 Poromitra crassiceps | reverse complement strand
TCTCTCTCTCCTCTCTCTCTCTCTCTCTCTCTCTCACTCTCTCTCTCTCTCTCTCTCTTCTCTCCCTCTCTCTCTCTCTCTCTCTCTCTCTCTCCTCTTGAATGTTCACTTACTTCTAGTATAAATTATGAGGATTTATCAGAGGTAGAAAGTATAATGATGAATTAATAGTATAGATTTTTTCCCCGGCACTCTGCATGAGTGGGGGGACTTAGACATCGTCAGTGTGATGCATGCGTAGCGCTCTCGCTCGCCCTCAACAACAAGCTAATGAGTTAAGTTGTGGACCAGTGACGTCATTCATGCGCAAATGACATCACTGGTCCACAACTTAACTCAAATCAACTCTCAATAATTGTCAAACTAAACAGCTTTACAGCTTTCGAATCTGTGTGTGCAAAATAAATCTCCATTGCTTTTCGGTGGAGTGTCTTTTAACCCATCGGGTCCAGGTGCACCCAATAAGCCTAATGACCCCAACACCAGGCTTCTGCAAGACAGGGCCAGAAGAGAGAGGGGAGGGGGGGGGTATCATCACAAAAGCTAAAATCTTATCAAATCTGTGTGTCTGTGGTCTAATTTGTGTCAGTTTAGGGGGTCCTTGACGTGAAAAGGTTTGAGAACCACTGCACTACAGACTGCTGTTCATAGATTTCACTGTCTCCATCACACTTACTACAGGCAGTTATATAATTCAATCAAAACTATAAGTATAAAAATGTTTTCAGATTGGGTTTCTGTGGACAAAACCTTGTGAAATGTGGGTGTTAGGATTCAATGTGTATCTAATCTATCTGAGGATCAGAGACACTGAGAGGTTTGAAGAGCCCTGCTTTAAGGCGGTTTAATAAGGTCAAGGGCTTCAGTCATTTAGCTATATGGGCCTGCTCTTGGTCCAAAGCTGCCCTCTGCTGGTGACTCTTTGCAACTGCTGACAGAATCAAAGTAGTGACCACAAACTATGCGACTGCAGCTGTTTCTATGATGTAAAGATGCATGTTTTCTGCAAACATATCACAGCAGATTCTTACCTGATGTAACGGCTCCATCGTGGGCTGAATGCCAAGTTGATGTGCCAATCTGTTAATTAATAAGTTATATAAAGATGTAACTAACAAGTGGCATAATGTACTTTTGTTACAATGTTACAAACACATGACATTGTTACAATGTAGCATTATTATTCTTTCTTCTCATTATATTACACATTTTGATATGGGATCTATGCTATAGTAGCTACATCATATCACTAAATGCGATGAGGATAGATAGAGCGCCTTTTGAGGAAAAACTTTGGCCAAATGAATGCTTTTGTGAACATGATCTTTGTGGAGTTTACACAGCGTGAGCGGGGGGAAATACCACAGTAATTACTGCTTATTTGATACATTGCTTTTTAATTACTAGTAGTATGATATGTTTGCGGAGGTTTACGACAGAGTAGAACCGGGCCAGATCCGCGGCTAGCGGAGGTGGTTTTTTCTCTGGATCCAGTGCGGAAGTTGTCATTGAAAACGCTCTCTCTGACCGGGCTTTGGGTTGGATCTGGGCTTGGAAAAGGAGAGCAAGCTTGTAACGTAACGTGGAAAAGGGGGGCTGCTGCAGAGAGTTTGGGAAGGAGGAAAGCCCTCTTCTGTCGGGAGTGCTGACGCGGACAGACAGAGCCAGAGGCGCCCCGCCGTCCCGTGGATTTTCCACCATGTTGCTTTGGTTTCTGCTGTTGGTTTGTCCGTCGCACGGCTACTTTTCCGAGGAGAAATACCCGGAGGAGTCCAAGATGCAGCCGCCGACGGTTGTCGTCGCGATCATAGCCCGGAACACCGCGCACTCGCTGCCCTACTACCTCGGCGCGCTGGAGCGGCTCAACTACCCGAAAGATCGCATCTCTGTGTGGTGAGAGAGAGAGGCTCCTCTGTGGGTTTGCATGCCGGGCGGTTGGTAGAGAGAGAGGTCACTTTTGATCTTACTTTAGTAGCCGTTCAAAAGGTCAATCACATTGAAAGTGTTTTGTGAATGACTTTACCCCTCCTCCTCCTCTCCCAGACACCCCTCTGTGTCCAGGCGGCTGCTGCTGCTGCTTGTCCAAATTCATTCGCCATACCGTGAATTCCCTACGCCAAACTCAATGTTCTTTAAAGTAGCCTATGTAAAGTAGCCTATGTGTAGGCTACATTATTAACAAAAGTAGCCCGATTTTTGCAACGAGTTGTCCCAAATGGGTCTGCAACTGAGTTGTCATCAGAGGAAATAGATCAAAGCATAAACAGTTATAACAATCTCACCAAATAGCCTATAATTTAGACGTTCTGTTGTGGTGAACTGGGTGAACTCTGTTCTGGTGTGTGGTGTGTGGGTTGTGCACATAGTACTAGTAGCCTACAGTAAGTAAAGTACTTTAAATTGCATGCACACTTTACTAGTTATTCTGTCCATTAACAACTCCCCCAAACACACACACACACACACACATGCATGATGTCATGTAAAAGAGGTTGTCTCTAACATGGTGCTGCTCTCCCTGTGGTCCTCAGGGCTGCTACGGACCACAACACAGATAACACCACAGCCCTGCTGAGGGACTGGCTCACTGTCATGCAGAAGTATTACCATTATGTTGAGTGGAGACCCATGGACCAGCCCACGTAAGACACACGCACACACGCACGCACACACACACACACACACACGCACGCACACGCACACACACACACATGCACACACACACGCACGCACACGCACACACTCACACACACACACACACACACACACACACACACACACACACACACACACACACACGGACCAGTCCTCATAAGTCCAACTGCATTCAATTATTTCTCCGTGATGGTCTGGGGGGGGGGGGGATGGAAAAGTAACTACTGGTTTCCCAGCAGCAGCGTCCTACTGTGAGTGATTCATCACAGGGGTGTGAACAAGTAGGTTCTCCCTCCTGCAAATGGAGCCGTGGTGCTAAGAGAGTCCTTTCTCTCATTGTAAGGCAGCACAGATTTTACTCTTCTAAACATGAAGTCTGGATCATGTCCGGCTAGTCAGAGCAGGATATTTTCCGGTCTTACCTTTCTAGACATGAGGAGTCTGTGTTTAGAAACAGCTGGAAATGGTCCGTATTCTCTCTGCCAGTGGGCGGGGGGCGGGAGTGCGGTAGCATGTATCGATAACAAGAAATGTGATATGGAAACAGCTTTAGCGAATCTGTAACCAAACTCCATTAAAAAACATGCCGTTTTAACAGAGGATCCATTCCGACCATTCAGGCAATAACGAGGGGTGGCAATGTGCCAAAAACGAGCCCTTGCCTTTGTTACATAAAGCCGCCCAGTCAAAATAGTGGTCGCACCATCGTCAATCACTGTGGGTGATTTGTTTTACAAGTGGCATTCAAGTCATATCTGACTAGGGGCCCTTTACACGAGGACAGTTTCTGAAAGAAACGACACAATAGCGTTTCCTTCACACCTTTTCCTTCACACCTTCTCCCTGTTTACATGAGCGCTGTTGAATTTTTAAAACGCCGTAATGTACATGCCAGGTCGCTAGGTGGCAGTGTGATCACCTTATTCTTTGCCCATACAAGGACGCTTACTGCATGACGTAATTTCGCTTTAAACGCGGAAGTAGAGTACACTTTCCGCAGTCATTTAGACTTGCCAAAAAGCTTTTTTCAAGCTAAAAAAAACAAACTGTTAAAGTTTTAATATTTGTCGGGTGAGAATGTAACATATATGTGACCAGTTTATCAGAATAACGCCTATTGGAAATCTTTAACGAGCAGCGAGGACCGGGAGCGCTGACTGTGTGTGTCACCCTACTGCTACTGGCAGTGAGAAAACACTGTCGACTGCTTTTGTAACTAACGTTAAATGCCGAACGGGTACAGCCATCGGCTCCTCGCAGCAGTAACGCTATGAACATGTAACTGAAGTTGGCCGCAGTGTAGCTTAATTCTGAGTGTTGCCAAACTTCATTCATACTGACGTTGTATTTGGTTGCCAACTCGCGCACGGCTATGGCGTAATCGCATGTGTCGCGTGTGCAGGCACGCTACAGGCACGTCAGAGTTTCTGAAATGTGCCGTTCCAAAGCGATTACATGGAGCGCTCAGCGGGAAGCGTCTCTAACAATTTCACTCTGGAGGGTGGTTTTAAAATGTGTCGTTTCCTAAGCGCGAATTCACCGTCGCCGTCTTAACGGGAGGCACTAACGATACAATAATTCCCCGTTTCCATAGGAAACCGTCCTCGTGTAAAGTGCCCCTAGTTTTCGATTTATTTCTCTCCACAAAAGTTAGGCTAGGCCTATGTCTCGATATAGGCTGTCAGTCAGCCAGCTCCTCTCATCGACATAACCAAATAGGCTCCTCTCCACAGCTGTGTTAGCTTGGACGCTCACAGTCACAACACTGGCTGCCTCTAATGGCTGCCTCACACAATACTTGGCTGCATCCAACTCAAGAAAACTTTTCAGACCCTCCTGGAGACAATCTTTCTCAGAAGAGACTAACGTTAGCAACAAATCTGGAGACTTATTCTGACATGGGAATGATGGGATTAATATTACCAGCAAGCAGCAGTAAAAGCAGGCAATGACGATAGCTGGGTAAGTCCCGCTAGCATCGATGCTAAGTTAGCAAAGTACAGCGAGAGCGCAGCTGAAGCACATGGCTATTATTAATGTTAACGTCCATATTAATTAGCCATGTGCTTGCGCATTGTGTATTGGCGATGTCAAAGGGTGGCGATTGACGATCTGACTGAGGTCAAGATCGCGCAACTCTAGTAGGCTATATCATCTCTCTTGTTGCATTTTTAAACTGGCAGATGGGGGACAAATAAACGATTCAACTTTAGTTGTTTAGTCACCTAATTTGGCTCTCTTCCAAATAATCCAGCCATTCATGAAAAATAATGATGGGACATTCATGGTTTGTAAAGTGCCACCACCCGCCCACTCAGACATAACAGCTACATGATCTGGATCATGAGCTGCCAGTGTTAAACAGCAGCTGCTTTTCCTATAATGCGGATCCTATACTAGCGGTTGAGATGGTCATGATCCGCACTCGCGGGAGTGCGCATAAGCCGGCTAATTGTTTTTAAACATGCAGGCCAACCGGCTAGGAGCTGGTTATAATCCGGATTCCACTGCATGTTAAGAAGTGGCTATTGAGTGTCTGAGATGTTTTGGGGGAGTCAGGTCATCAGAGTCGTCGTGAGTCCTGACTGAGTGGTAGTGAGTTGTCGGTTAAACTCACTCCCCAGTATAAAAAGGCCCGTTAACCAGCTCCGCCAAGGGAGCTAGCTCTCTTGGTGTTGTGGTTTAGCGCGTGCGCTTTGGAAGCGGGAGAGAGGGTGGAGAGAGTGTTGGTTCGATTCCCGGCCCGCCTCCGGCCCTGGGCAAGCTCTTAAGATGGGTTACATTGGTGCCGTGACTCAGATGCTCAGTGTGCGTGGAGTGAGTGAATCTGAGTCCTCGTTACACATGAGTTTGTAGACGGCTTCCCTGATCATCAGGTAAAGCTGCAGACTTTATTATTCTGTTATTCACCTAAAGTGACTTTCACCACCATGCTTCTGTTTATTCAAGGAATGATGCTACAGCGCGTCTCTGCTTGTCCATATCCCTCTGTGTGTGTGTGTGTGTGTGTGTGTGTGTGCGTGTGCGTCTCTGTGTGTGTGTGTGTGTGTGTGTGTGTGCGTGTGCGTGCGTGCGTGTGTGTGTGTGTGTGTGTGTGTGTGTGCGTCTCTGTGTGTGTGTGTGTGTGTGTGTGTGTGTGTGTGTGCGTGTGCATGCGTGTGTGTGTGCGTGCGTGTGTGTGTGTGTGTGTGCTGCAGGGCTTTATTCTCAAGACGTGTTATTCTTTGGCTTATTCTTCGTGTCTTATGTTATTTCTGAATATGCGTGTAGCACCTGAGCACCAGCTCACCAGGCTCCACCAACCAGCCCGCTCAGTGGAGGGAAGTTCACATGTTTAAAGGAAGGGTAAAAAAGAATCACTTAAATCTTTTCAAACTCTGCAAATTAAGTTGACAGAAAAAAACCTGTAAATGAATGCAAAAATGACACAATTCAGGCTAAATGTCATGATATGGTATCATGAATGGTGCTAGTGTGTCGATAATGTATACAGCTCAACAGGCACGTGACTTTTCGTGACGTCATTTCCCCCGGAAGTAAGTTCCATTTTCTCCATCGACATTTCAATAAATCCAATATTATAACGAGTTTTAAAGTCAAGGTGAACCGGAGGCGAATACAAATGCACGAGCATCTGAGACTCAAACAAATCTTGTCTGAGATGACAAGGTTGAGAGGCGGACCACAAGCCGCACAATGCCGGGTGTCGATGATTTGATTTGACAATTCTGTCGACTGGCTTTGGCATTGGCCAATCATGGCGTGTTCCACCCCCAAATCGAGTGGGATTCAGCGTGTTGTCGTGCTACGCGAGTGGGATCCGCGGAGTATCAGGCAGCCACCGGCTTCGTGCGGAGCGAGCGGACAATCCGATGCATGGGTGCTGCCCCCCCGCCTGGAATCTCCGAGGGCGACCCCTGACTACCACGCTCTCAAGCGCGTGCCTTTATCGCTATTTCTATAAATACGATATTCCTGGAATGCGCGTTTTAACGAGCCAGTTACATTTCTTTGCATTCTTAGACATTATCATTTTTGTTTTTGTCCATGTTTCTAACAATTGGCCAAGTTAGTAGTTAGTTTATGGGATAGGAATTCTGCCAGATGACAGGCACTAGGCGCCATTTTCTCTTTCTTTTGGAAGAGAAAATGATCCTGAAATGAAGATTTGATTGACAGCTGCCATGTCGTGATATGATTGGTTGAAATGGGGTAGAAATGTGATAGTACTAGGTGACGTCAGCAAATTGTATATTACTGTTATCAATGAAATCTTGAAAAATGAACTTTTGATGTGAAAAAGTGTGAAAAACTAAAGGAATTAGATTTTTGTGTTTTTTTTGCATACATTATTAAATAGGTGCACTGCATACCCAGGTATTTGAACTAAAAGAAAAGAAAAGTCATTTTTGGGTTCAGCTCGACTTTAAGGCTCGAATTAAGCCAAAAAGTCTTCCAGAGAATCTTGAGTGACCATAAAACATTCGGTTTACGCGAGAACAAAAAAGGACCGGTGAACGACCTTCAGTTTAATTTGATACATAAAGGATGCAGACATAACTCGAAAACAAGACGGTTACAAACATAGACAACGCGAATAAACTGTTGACTCGGCTGTCGCACCCGGCGGTCGCCATCTTTACTTGGGGTAAGAAGTCAGAGAGGGTGAACTCTGACCCAGAACTCGTCTATATCCACTTCAGTATTTGCATAACTACGATAAGCTTCGCCCACTTTTGATTGACAGCCATTAGAACCACTCCCTGAGCAGTTTTGTTGTTGATTTCCTCAGCGACATGTATGAGAACAGTCGTTTGTGTTTGAAGGTTGATACATAATCTTTCTTTTTCTTTTTTTTGCAAAGTCTTCCACTGTGTCATTTGAGAAAGGCATTTTCAGATGGCAACCTTTCAACCTGAGGTTAGACTTAGTTTAGGTTTCAACCTGAGGTTAGACTTAGTTTAGGTTTCAACCTGAGGTTAGACTTAGTTTAGGACTTTGACTTGCGGTCATTTCTATACTGACTCTCTTGTGCAGGCTCTCTCTGACCACCTGACTCTCTCTTGTGCAGGCTCTCTCTGACCACCTGACTCTCTCTTGTGCAGGCTCTCTCTGACCACCTGACTCTCTCTTGTGCAGGCTCTCTCTGACCACCTGACTCTCTCTTGTGCAGGCTCTCTCTGACCACCTGACTCTCTCTTGTGCAGGCTCTCTCTGACCACCTGACTCTCTCTTGTGCAGGCTCTCTCTGACCACCTGACTCTCTCTTGTGCAGGCTCTCTCTGACCACCTGACTCTCTCTTGTGCAGGCTCTCTCTGACCACCTGACTCTCTCTTGTGCAGGCTCTCTCTGACCACCTGACTCTCTCTTGTGCAGGCTCTCTCTGACCACCTGACTCTCTCTTGTGCAGGCTCTCTCTGACCACCTGACTCTCTCTTGTGCAGGCTCTCTCTGACCACCTGACTCTCTCTTGTGCAGGCTCTCTCTGACCACCTGACTCTCTCTTGTGCAGGCTCTCTCTGACCACCTGACTCTCTCTTGTGCAGGCTCTCTCTGACCACCTGACTCTCTCTTGTGCAGGCTCTCTCTGACCACCCTTACAGAAGAGACACGAGGTTCACGTGTCCACATGTGGTGAAACGTGGACACATGTTAAATTTCACACCTGAAAACATGTGGAACACATGTAAAACCCATGGGAAGCCTGTGGTTTTGGAACATTTTCACATGTTATAACATGTGATAACATGTTTTGCCACATGTTGTATAGCAACATGTTTTCCACATGTGGAAAACAACATTTACATGGATTTCACATGTACTCACATAGGTTTCACATGTAATCACATGGGAATTTACATGGGTTTCACACAGTTCACATAGAGGCCATTTACACCTGGCGTTAACATGTGTTTTCTGTGATCAGATTGCAATCAGATTGTGTTTTATCACTTGAAAGTACAGGTGTAAACACCCCCAAAACTCATTGAAGAAGGATTGCAATCTGATCGGCCAAACCACCTCCGGAGGTGGTCAGGGATGCATTGTGTTACACATTGAACACAAGTGTAAATGCAATGTGTCCTCTCAATCTGGATACAGCAACTTTATGCAGATTGAGAGGACAACCATTTCTGCAATCAGATTGCAATCAGATTGCAGAAAACGCATGTTAACGCCAGGTGTAAATGGCCTCATAGGTTTGACATCTAATCACATGGGAATTTACATGGGTTTCACACAGTTCACATGTAAAAATGTTCCAAAGCTACACACTTCCCATGGGCAAAGCACATGTTTCACATGTGTTCCACATGTTGTCACATGTGACATTTTACTGTAGGCTACTGGCAGTGAGAAAACACTGTCGACGTGCTTTTATAACTAACATTAAATGCAGACCGGGTACAGCCATCGGCTCCTCACAGCAGTAACGCTATGAACATGGCACTGAAGTTGGCCGCAGTGTAGCTGCTGAACGTTGCCAAACTTCATTCATAGTTTACGGTTTAACGATGTTTACGTCTTACACGGAAGAGAAAAAGTGGACGTGGCAACATAAGGTGAATAGAGAGGACACACACACACACACGCACACACACACACGCACACACACACACACACACACTGATTATAGTATTGAGATGTTCAGTGGTACAGTCTACCTCCTCTCTCTCTCTCTCTGATCCAGGTCGTATGCAGGAGAGCTGGGTCCCAAGCATTGGCCCAACAGCAGATATGAGTATGTGATGAAGCTGAAACAGGCCGCGCTCAACTTCGCCCAGAAGCGCTGGGCTGACTACATCCTGGTACATTCCAATATTTATTATACCAGCCCGCTTGAGATTCCAAACATCCCTCTTTCTTGTTCTATACTTTATTTTACCTTGTTAAATATGTTGCTTCACCCAGGAAAACGTTTTGGCTACGATCGCTCCGGAGATAAATCTGACGACAGAATTATTACCACTACAACCACTCTCTCTCTGCTCTGTCTCTGTCTGTGTCTGTGTCTCTCTCTCTCTCTCTCTCTCTCTCTCTCTCCCTGGTTTCAGTATGCCGACACAGATAATATCCTCACCAACCCAGACACCCTCAACCTGCTGATAGCGGAGAACAAGTCCGTCATCGCTCCCATGTTAGACTCTCAGGGAGCGTACTCCAACTACTGGTGTGGGATCACTCCGCAGGTGAGGAGAACTTCAGAGTGTCACCTTCACACCACACATCTCGAGGTCATAAGGCACACTGAAGAACAACAGTCTCAAGGAAATGGCAGCATACTAATACTAATAACTAATAGGGCTGCCACTAACGATTATTTTCATGATCGATTAATCTGTCGATTATTTTCTCGATGAATCGATTAGTTGTTTGGTCTATAAAATGTCAGAAAATGGTAGCAAATGACGATCAGTGTTTCCCAAAGTCCAAGATGACGCCCTCAAATGTCTTGTTTTGTCCACAACTGAAAGATAATATCAGTTTACTGTCATACAGGAGTAAAGAAACCAGAAAATATTCACATTTAAGAAGCTGGAATCAGAGAATTTAGACCTTTTCTCTTAAAATTGTACTCAAAACGATTAATCGATTATCAAAATAGTTGTCGATTAATTTTCTGTCGATCGACTAATCGATTAATTGATTAATCGTGGCAGCTCTAATAACTAATACTAATATCAGTAATGTTGTGGTATTACTCCTCAGGTAAGGTACTATACTGTACCTTGGAGGGAAGACTACACATACACAAACCTAGGCTAAACTTGCTGGAATTATAATTTGTATTGTTGCCATCATTGCTCAGGAAGGACATGGCATTGACTAGGTCCTAGGACACGGAAAACCTTCCCTAACCTCTTTTTTTTTATAGTTTCCCTAAATAGATTTGAGGGAGAACACATATTTGGCCATTGCACAAATGCACATAAGCACATATTTGACTACTGAACTGTATAACTTTCCATTCCAAGGTGACACCACAGATATTAAAAGTTATGTTCAAAGTAGCCATTCTTTTCCACCATATAGGCCAGTGATACTCAACTGGCGGCCCGCGGGCCACATGCGGCCCGCGGGCGCTCCCTGTGTGGCCCGCGATGGAATTGCAAAAAAAATAAAAAAATAAATAAATACAGTGCACCTGAACGCAACATGCAAGATACCCGCTGAATAAGTGTCCAAATGTTCATGTAATTCTGGCCAATACTCCACTTCTGTTATAGCATTTCAGTCTGGAATATGGAATATCTTTCATTAATCTATGATTTAGCTACTAAATTGTCAAATACTGCCGTCTGCTCACTACCCAGGCACTTATGTACTGTACAGTATGTACTTAACCTAAGTAACTATCCGGTGTGCACAACATTGTCAGACTAAACTCCGTCTGACACCTACAATCCGCTACAGAAAAATGTATATTGTTTGTTTATTAACTGGCCCCTGGCCTTCTATCATTTCACGAAAGTGGCCCCCGGGCAAAGCAAGTTGAGTATCCCTGATATAGGCTATATAGCCCATATTTTATATTTCACCAAAGACACATTATCTGTTGTTGTTATTGATGAGAGCTGAAAAGATTCCAGGCTGGACTCTCAGGAAAACTGTGATCATGTGTGTGGCTTTAGTGTTGTGTGTGGTTGAGTGTCTGCGCGCGCGCGTGTGCATCCATTTTGTCCTAACAACAAAGCCCAATCCATCCTCTCTCTTAAGGGTTATTATCGTCGAACGGCGGAGTATTTCCCCACCCGGCAACGGCACAGAACCGGCTGCTACCCGGTGCCCATGGTCCACTCCACCCTGCTGCTGGACCTGAGGAAGGAAGGCATGAAGAAGCTGGCCTTCTACCCGCCTCACCAGGACTACTCGTGGCCCTACGACGATATCATCGTGTTCGCCTTCTCCTGCCGGGCCGCGGGTCAGTCAGCGCCGCTTCTGTCCGCGTTTTCACAATCACACCCAGTTAGACAGAGACAACACATACGCTCATATTATACGCATAGATTTATTACACACATTTATTGTAGGATGTTTGTTGATTGATTGATTGATTGATTGATTGATTGATTGATTTGTTGGCATTGATTCATTCCATGCTCTTCGGGGCTCTTCAGAGATACAGATGTACCTGACGAACAAGGAGCGCTACGGCTACCTGAACGTCCCGGGCAAACCTCACCACACCTTGGAAGACGACCGCATCAACTTTGTCCACCTCCAGCTCGAGTCCATGAGTGAGCGCAGATTTCATTTTGTATACGTTGATTTTTTTTTACAAGGTATTTTTTCACATTGGCAGAGTGTAAAAGTTATTGTTGTTGTTTTCTGCTAACTAACTCATATCCCCTCTCCATCTACAAGTTTATGGTCCTCTCATGTCCGTGTCTCGCTACGTCCACGTGTCCCCGAAACAGAGAGACCTCATGGGCTTTGATGAGGTGAGCGAGACACTCAGCTGTTGATCTTGTAGGAACATTCTCATATTTTAGCTGCTGATTGTTTCATACTGTATTATACAGTGTCATCGGATTTTTGCAACAAATAGCTTATTCTCAGCTCCCTTGAAAAAGCCTTGTATAGAGACACTGCGGAGCGCGTCATCATTCAGAAACCACGCCCAAAACGGGGGAAAACACAAACTCCCGTCCAATCCTGGCGTTCTCCTATGTCTTGTGCATGGTCGGGTGTTGCACACAAAGATCGTATATACGGAAGATGAACACTCCAAATTACTTCATTGACAGCAACAGCCACATTTTTCTTCTCATCAATTCTCAATGGCTTCCTTGTTTTGCTCAGGAGTACAAAAAAACTTTAACTGGCGATTTTTTACATTTGCTGTCTGCGCAGCCCACCACACAACAGCTTTTAGCTATGTTTAATTCAAGGAAATGATGCTGGTGTATGGAAATGAATGGAGCTTTTCCCCCATGATGGGCGTGGCCTAATTCATGCAGTGTCTCTATCATACAGACACTGCATATACACTGTATATACGATCTTTTTGTGCAAGACCCGACCATGCACGTGACATAGGAGAACGCCAGGATTGGAGGGGGGGTTTCCGTTTTCCCCCGTCTTGGGCGTGGTTTCTGAATGATGACACGCTCTGCAGTGTCTCTATGGCAAAAAAATAATAATAATCAGACTCGAAAGTCAGAGATGCAACACTGCTACAGTTTCAATATTTTACTCCACTTCTTCAGTGGATTTGATCAGTGTCCTGGGGTTTAGCTTGTACTCTGGAAGACTGTCATCTGTTACTTACAGTGCTAAACTCATATTTGGGGAAAATGGGCCCAATAGTTTACTGGCAATAATACATCATGATGAAAGCATAAAGGAATCCTTGTACTGGCTGGGAGAATCTGGATGGGGGCGCGACCTGAATATTTAACATACTCTGCCTCCAAAAACATCACTGAACGCACTTAACCATCAACTGCTTGTGTTTACTCTACCAACAGTAAAAGACTGTTGTTGGTTTTCTGAATGAGTGTGAAGCAGGATATTAGTGACAAATTCCATCCATTTTTAGTGTACATTCCCTGGCCGGGTAGACAACAAGTTGAAGAAAGTCCCGACCGTACTGTGGTCTTGCTTAGGTCGTCCAAGATAGGAAATAACATGATGCATGGTCATGGTTGAGGTGGTTCTACACACTGACCTCCGACCTTTGACCTCCTCTCCTCAGATATATCTGATCAACCTGCGCCGGCGTGACGACCGCAGAGACAGGATGCTGCTGTCGCTCAACGAGCTGGAGATCGACGTGAAGGTGGTGGACGCCATCGACGGAAAGTGAGTACGCTGTCAAGTCTCACACAATGACAGGAAGTGAGTGACAACAACTGTCAAGTCTCACACAATGACAGGAAGTGAGTGACAACAACTGAGTTTGTGTTTGAGAGAGAGAGAGAGCCACTAGTCAACCTAGCGACATCATCTAGCAGCGCCCCCTAGTTGGCGAAAAGGTGAAATGTTGTTCATCTTTCTAGGAAATCTAGGTACATTTCAGACTTAAAAGCAGTGTCCTGTCTTATTTTAGGTGAAATGCAAATTAACTAGACTCATATGATCAAATGTTTCATGTTTTCATATAATATTTGAGGGAAAACAAAAGAAAAGTGCAAAAAGATAAACAAGCTGACTACAGGTTTCCATAAGTTCAATTTAAAACATTTTAAGACCTCTATTTAAAACCAGCTCAAATCAAGACCAAGACTAATTCATCCCAAGAGGAAAAGGAAAAACCCAAAGTATAGTGTACATCCAGTCCACACCACCAGGTAAACCAGCCACACTAAAAGTTATTTCCTACTAGATATTAAACCGCTCCTGAAATCACACAAAATGTCAACTCCATGATGCAAATCGTCAAATATTGGTATTGCAAAATGTTGTTTCAGGAGCGTATTGAGAGATGTGATTCTTTTACCATTTTACCACTATTGTGAATACAAATACAGCCTTTGCCAATTTTCATTTTGTGCGTGCGTGTGTGTGTGTGTGTGTGTGTGTGTGTGTGTGTGTGTGTGTGCGCGTGCGTGCGTGTGTGTTGCAGTGCGCTGAACAGCAGTGACATTAAGATCCTGGGCGTGGACCTGCTCCCAGGCTACTATGACCCGTTCTCTGGACGCACACTGACCAAAGGAGAGGTCGGCTGCTTCCTCAGCCACTACTACATCTGGAAGGAGGTGAGAGGACACACACACACACACACACACACGCACACACACACACACACACGCACACACGCACACACACACACACACACACACACACACACACGCACACACACACACACAGTCGCACACACACACATCAATTATTATAAGTATAAATAATACTGTTAATCGTCACTCAGTCTTACCTCTCTCTCTCTCTCTGATAACACATATATACGTTCTGTCTTTCCCTGCTCTTTGTCTCTGTCTCAGATGGTGGACCAGCAGATGGACAAGGCGTTGATCTTTGAAGACGATGTTCGTTTCCAGGCCAACTTCAAACGACGAGTCCTCCGACTGATGGAGGAGGTGTCTCTGGTGGACCTGGACTGGGACATCATGTAAGAGAGACACAAACTTACTACAATATATACTCCTTTTCTATCAATAAAGTCGAGTCAATGTCGATCAGTCGTCACGTGGTGCAGTGTTGGTATAACAATAATAACAATGATCATAATAAAAGTCTGTCTCGCTTACTGAGTGGATGACGTCAGCAGCTGTTTTATGTATAAACTCTAAAGACTGTAGTGCCTGAAGATCTCAGGAAATCAGCAGTTTCAGAAAGACTCTAACCAGCATTGCATTCTGGTCTATTGAGGCTTCTGTCAGAGGAGGAATGTTATCTGTCATCTTCTGTGATGGATTTCTCCCTGTATGATTGTTGAATGTTGGTGCTAAATGGTGAGTCGAGGAAGAAGCACTTGGTCTTCGTTTCGAGGGACTGACAGCAAAACGTGTCGATGTTTTAGATCTCTGAACATTATTCTGCACTGGAAATACTTTGATTCTGTTTGGCCACTTCTCCATGGAAAATACATCAGTTAAATACCACAAAATGGTGGCCTTGTACCCCCATTCATACCGTGTGTGTTTCCATGTTTCCAGATTTCAAATTTTGCAGCACATGGAAACTGTTTTCGGTGACATCATGCTGGCAAAATTAGACACAAAAAAAATTCTGCCACAGAATGAACACATTAGTGCAGTGCCCGTTCAAAATGTGCCTGTCCGGAATGCTGCTGCACAGAGCCCTGCTGCTGCACAGAGCTCTGTGCAGCAGCAGAGCTCTGCTACTGCTGCACAGAGCTCTGCTGCTGCTGCACAGAGCTCTGCTGCTGCACAGAGCCCTGCTACTGCTGCACAGAGCTCTGCTGCACACAGAGCTCTGTGCAGCAGCAGAGCTCTGTGCAGCAGCAGAGCTCTGTGCAGCAGCAGAGCTCAGAGCTCTGTGCAGCAGCAGAGCTCTGTGCAGCAGCAGCAGAGCTCTGTGCAGCAGCAGAGCTCTGCTGCTGCACAGAGCTCTGAGCTCTGCTGCTGCACAGAGCTCTGCTGCTGCTGCACAGAGCTCTGCTGCTGCACAGAGCTCTGCTGCTGCACAGAGCTCTGCTGCTGCTGCACAGAGCTCTGCTGCTGCTGCACAGAGCTCTGCTGCTGCTGCACAGAGCTCTGCTGCTGCACAGAGCTCTGAGCTCTGCTGCTGCACAGAGCCCTGCTGCTGCACAGAGCTCTGCTGCTGCTGCACAGAGCTCTGCTGCTGCACAGAGCTCTGCTGCTGCACAGAGCTCTGCTGCTGCACAGAGCTCTCTGCTGCTGCACTGCTGCTGCACAGAGCTCTGCTGCTGCACAGAGCTCTGCTGCTGCACAGAGCTCTGCTGCTGCACAGAGCTCTCTGCTGCACAGAGCTCTGCTGCTGCACAGAGCTCTGCTGCTGCACAGAGCCCTGCTGCTGCACAGAGCTCTGCTGCTGCACAGAGCTCTGCTGCTGCACAGAGCCCTGCTGCTGCACAGAGCTCTGTTCGCTTGTTTAGTCAAAGTGTATTAATATTGACTATGTCGCAACACATCCACCAAGTGTGAGGGTGAACGGTTCTCGAGATGTGAAGGACACACAGACATACCAAATTCCTCGCTTTATACAGTAGTTCGATTTATTGGATGGAAGCTGGATTATGAAATGTAGCCGTTTTGTTGTTTGTGTTACTGTGGTTGCCATAGCTTCACAGACAACATGGACATATTTAGCCACACGTGCAGAACAAATGCTACCAAAATTAGATGCGTTCCCTCTCTCAGAGCCAACATGTGTTGGCAGCGAAAAACTGCAACGTTGCAACAACAGATAATCATGCTCTGATTCTCTGGAAATTGTTTGGTGGTTTGTTGTTGTTGGTCTTCTTCTTCTACTATATATTCTTCTACTGCTCTTTGTCGCTGTAGATACCTGGGCAGGAAGCAGGTGAACCCTAGTAAAGAGGAGCCGGTGGAGAACGTGCATAACCTGGTGATGGCTGACTACTCGTACTGGACTCTGTCGTACGCCATCTCCCTGCAGGGCGCCCAGAAGCTGCTCAACGCCGAGCCGCTGTCCAAGATGCTGCCCATCGACGAGTTCCTACCCATCATGTACGACAAGCACCCCAAGTACGTACACGCACACACGCACACACACACACATACACATACACACACACACACACACATACACATACGAACACACACACACACACACACACACGTGCAATTTTGAACTAAACCGCCTATGCCCATATAAGGGCGTGCTGCTCAATTTTGAACTAAACCGCCTATGCCCATACAAGGGCGTGCGGCTCAATTCTGAACTAAACCGCCTATGCCCATACAAGGGCATGCACACGCGCGCGCGTGCACACACACACACACACACACACACACACACACGCACGCACACGCACACACACACACACACACACACACACACTAGTGGCAGAAATGTGCTCACACATGCATGCACAGATGCACTCATTCATATATTTCTTAGATTTGTCATTCTGTCGTGTGGATCGACGGACATCTTGGGAGAGATTAAATAACTAATCCACTACAGTCATTATGAAACTGTATAATAATCCCTCACTTCACCCTCCTTACAGCTGCTGCTCTGTACTCACACTCACACTTCTGCACTGAAACTCTTTCTCATAATCTACAAGCTAAGCTGCACTCTTCTTTGTCTGCTGCCAAACCTACAAAGCTCAAACTGACCCCATAACTCCCCAAAAATACATGTTCTCATGGCTGCGCGGACATTTACATTTAGCATAGGTTTTCCTGGAATGCGTAGCTCCAATCACTATTGTTGTGGCCGCGGTTTAACATCTGTAGGAATCTCACCAGCTTCTTTGGACTAGAGGTCCTCCTATTCTGGTGATTTAAATATGTCTGCTGCTTGTCGAGCTGAATTACAATGCCACATTTCACAGCAGCTCTTTCATCTTTCTGGACATAATTTAGAAGATTGAGACAATCTGGACAGACACTATTTATTTCCAGGCACGGCGTGGCTGCCAGACCAACTTAATAGAACCCAGACACGGTGTCGGGCAGACAGTGGGAATTCAAATCGGTTGGAGTGAAGCAACATTCGTTTAAGTTGTCTGGAATAATACAATGATAATGATCTAGCACGTCGTATAACGCCGCCAGTGTCCCAAAAGCGATACCTCAGTTTGCCCACTAGTCCAAAAATCACTGCTCTCTTCCTCCACTAGCCTCCTTTATCCCATAACCCAGAGATGTTTCTCTGATGTTCATTTACTTTAGTGTGTCGATGACGTTGGAGACGAGGCGTAAGAAGCCAAGTGCAAACCAGGAAGTGAACTACACTGGTGTTTTGCAGATAGTTGAGCGTGGTCTGAAATCAATGAGTGTGTTTTGCAGCAGTAGATCTGTCTTGGTCTATATCTAGTCAGAGAAATAGAATCGATGTAATCAGAAGGTTTGGGATGTGTTGAACTGCAGACAGATACTGCGCATGCTTTAATGCCACATATAGAACAAAAAACAGCCCTTTACATTGTGGATGGGCAGAATTCATAAACAACTTTGCAAAAATGTGAGTTTACAACTTCATTTGTATTTCAAAAAAGCTCGATCTTAAGAAAATGAATAAGGATGCAGTGAACATATTTCTTATAATAAACACTATGATTATGCATTAAACTGTGTCAAAATGCATGATTTATTGATTTGGATAGTCACGATTTCAGACGGACAAGCCCGTCTTTATTGTCACACGATTACAATCAACACATGCACGGAGGGCCACAACACACACATGCTGACGGTGGCCAGTGAAATTTGTCCTGGGGGGCAGGCCAGGAGCAGTGGTCGCTTTCTCGTACAGCGCCCGGGGACCGACTTCGGATGTTGTCGTCACTGGTCGGATGACGATGACGATCTGATCTTCTGCATGTTTTTAGTGGGGGGGTTATATACGGAGGAACCCCCCTGGGGGAGCACGGGGAGAACATGCAAACTCCACACAGACAGAAAGGCCCTTACGACGAGATACCCCACCTGGGCAGTAGGCACTGAAGATATGGGGGGGAACACAACCACAGCGCCCACAGTGTCCCAGGCGAGAATCGAACTCAGGACCTTCTGACTGCAAGGCGACAGCTCTACCACTGAGCCACCGCGCTCTCGTCTAGTCCCACTGGGACGACTAGTCCCACTAGTCTCGCTCTAGTCCCATGTTGACGCAGGTCAGGTGACACAAAGTAGCCTACATGTTGAAAAAGAGACACTTGCCTCTTTACATTGCTGCATATCTACAGACTGTGTAGACACACTTGAACCTACATGTATTAAACAACTAACATTAAAACTAACCCTCAAATAATCCCTAACCCAGACACTGAATATCTGTACTCTTCACACTAGTATCACTTGAAACTGCCATGTTCAGACTAGGAGGCCAAATCTGATTTGTGAACTTTAGTGACCTATTAATGACTTTATCCAGATTGGTTTTATGAGTCTGGACGCTCCAAGTCTGATTTGTGTCGCTTGTCCCAAACCACATATGGAGGTAGTTTCCAATCTGCTTTCGACTGATGTGACTTCAGTGCGGACGCGCAGATCCACCAAATCTGATTTGAACGCAACACTTGTCATCAAATGCTTCTGCGCAGGAAAACCACGTCACCAACGTACGTATTTACTGACGCCCACGTCGTTACCATAGCAACCCATGCAGATAGGCTGTTTAGGTCTGGACACACAGATCCGACTTGAGAATCAGATTTGTGGCAGTGCGGACACACTCCCAAATCAGATTTGGGAAACCAATCAAGATAATGATGATTAATGACTTTATCAGCAAATCAGATTTGCCTGTAATGTGAACATGGCCTCACAGTAGCCTAGACTTATAGTCACTATTTATTTATTCATTTAACCATTTATCATGTATAAATGCCTCAATTACAAGTGAGGAAATGACATCATTATTACATTATACCTTTTCTTATCCAGCTGACGATGAGTGCAACAGTCAGCTACATCAGATTACATTCATCTCACATTACATGCGACAGTATTCCTGTTACCCTCCAGTCACTGATCATGTAACAGATCATCACTAGGAAAAGAATAAAATCAACATGAATGCCAGGCCATCCCATACAGTACCATAGTGATGATGTAGCAGAGTCAACGTGGGCACATCCCATACAGTACCATAGTGATGATGTAGCAGAGTCAACGTGGGCACATCCCATACAGTACCATAGTGATGATGTAGCAGAGTCAACGTGGGCACATAACATACAGTACCATAGTGATGATGTAGCAGAGTCAACGTGGGCACATAACATACAGTACCATAGTGATGATGTAGCAGAGTCAACGTGGGCACATAACATACAGTACCATAGTGATGATGTAGCAGAGTCAACGTGGGCACATAACATACAGTACCATAGTGATGTAGCAGAGTCAACGTGGGCACATCCCATACAGTACCATAGTGATGATGTAGCAGAGTCAACGTGGGCACATAACATACAGTACCATAGTGATGATGTCACAGAGTCAACGTGGGCACATAACATACAGTACCATAGTGATGATGTCACAGAGTCAACGTGGGCACATAACATACAGTACCATAGTGATGATGTAGCAGAGTCAACGTGGGCACATCCCATACAGTACCATAGTGATGATGTAGCAGAGTCAACGTGGACACATAACATACAGTACCATAGTGATGATGTAGCAGAGTCAACGTGGACACATACCATACAGTACCATAGTGATGTCACAGAGTCAACGTGGGCACATCCCATACAGTACCATAGTGATGATGTAGCAGAGTCAACGTGGGCACATCCCATACAGTACCATAGTGATGATGTAGCAGAGTCAACGTGGGCACATAACATACAGTACCATAGTGATGATGTAGCAGAGTCAACGTGGACACATACCATACAGTACCATAGTGATGTCACAGAGTCAACGTGGGCACATCCCATACAGTACCATAGTGATGATGTAGCAGAGTCAACGTGGGCACATCCCATACAGTACCATAGTGATGATGTAGCAGAGTCAACGTGGACACATACCATACAGTACCATAGTGATGTCACAGAGTCAACGTGGGCACATCCCATACAGTACCATAGTGATGATGTAGCAGAGTCAACGTGGGCACATCCCATACAGTACCATAGTGATGATGTAGCAGAGTCAACGTGGACACATACCATACAGTACCATAGTGATATCACAGAGTCAACGTGGGCACATCCCATACAGTACCATAGTGATGATGTAGCAGAGTCAACGTGGGCACATAACATACAGTACCATAGTGATGATGTAGCAGAGTCAACGTGGGCACATAACATACAGTACCATAGTGATGATGTAGCAGAGTCAACGTGGGCACATAACATACAGTACCATAGTGATGATGTAGCAGAGTCAACGTGGGCACATAACATACAGTACCATAGTGATGATGTAGCAGAGTCAACGTGGGCACATAACATACAGTACCATAGTGATGATGTAGCAGAGTCAACGTGGGCACATAACATACAGTACCATAGTGATGATGTAGCAGAGTCAACGTGGACACATACCATACAGTACCATAGTGATGATGTAGCAGAGTCAACGTGGGCACATAACATACAGTACCATAGTGATGATGTAGCAGAGTCAACGTGGGCACATAACATACAGTACCATAGTGATGATGTCACAGAGTCAACGTGGGCACATAACATACAGTACCATAGTGATGATGTAGCAGAGTCAACGTGGGCACATAACATACAGTACCATAGTGATGATGTAGCAGAGTCAACGTGGGCACATAACATACAGTACCATAGTGATGATGTCACAGAGTCAACGTGGGCACATAACATACAGTACCATAGTGATGATGTCACAGAGTCAACGTGGGCACATAACATACAGTACCATAGTGATGATGTAGCAGAGTCAACGTGGGCACATAACATACAGTACCATAGTGATGATGTAGCAGAGTCAACGTGGGCACATAACATACAGTACCATAGTGATGATGTAGCAGAGTCAACGTGGGCACATCCCATACAGTACCATAGTGATGATGTAGCAGAGTCAACGTGGGCACATAACATACAGTACCATAGTGATGATGTCACAGAGTCAACGTGGGCACATAACATACAGTACCATAGTGATGATGTAGCAGAGTCAACGTGGGCACATAACATACAGTATCATAGTGATGATGTAGCAGAGTCAACGTGGGCACATAACATACAGTACCATAGTGATGATGTAGCAGAGTCAACGTGGGCACATAACATACAGTACCATAGTGATGTAGCAGAGTCAACGTGGGCACATAACATACAGTACCATAGTGATGATGTAGCAGAGTCAACGTGGGCACATCCCATACAGTACCATAGTGATGATGTAGCAGAGTCAACGTGGGCACATCCCATACAGTACCATAGTGATGTAGCAGAGTCAACGTGGGCACATCCCATACAGTACCATAGTGATGATGTAGCAGAGTCAACGTGGGCACATAACATACAGTACCATAGTGATGATGTAGCAGAGTCAACGTGGGCACATAACATACAGTACCATAGTGATGATGTAGCAGAGTCAACGTGGGCACATAACATACAGTACCATAGTGATGATGTAGCAGAGTCAACGTGGGCACATAACATACAGTACCATAGTGATGTAGCAGAGTCAACGTGGGCACATACAGTATGAAGCATTGACCATATGAGGTGAAATGCACCTTGGGAGAAAAGCCTGCCAACCAGAAGGCTTGGCAGTGTGTGTGTGTGTTCTATCATGTGTGGAAAACTGGCTTAGAGCCAACAACCAGACCTCTTCCCTTCCCTTCTCTTCTCTTTCTCTCTTCTCTCTCTCTCTCTCTCACACACACACACACACACACACACACACACACACCTCTGATTCTAATTCGATTCTCTCTCTCTCTCACACACACACACACACACCTCTGATTCTAATTCGATTCTCTCTCTCACACACACACACACACACACACACACACACACACACACACACACACACACCTCTGATTCTAATTCGATATGCTTGACTAGTCCACTAAGAATACACAAGAACCCCACACCAGACATGGCTCCTGCTGTCACCCTTCATGTTTAGAGTGACTGGATTGTCTTTGCCTCTGTCTATCTCCTATCATATCTATCATGTCATATGTCATATCTATAATCATGTCATATCTATCATGATATATCTATCATATCATATCTATGTATTCCAAGATTAGTTCAAACTCCCAGGAATTCCCATGGCTCACCTTTGTCTGCATCTTGAAATAGAGAAGTAAAGTGACTCAATTGGTCTGAAAATCCCGTTCTGATGCAGTTTTATATACTATTGCCAAGTGTGCTAATACCATGGTGCCAAGTGTGCTAATACCATGCTGCCAAGTGTGCTAATACCATGCTGCCAAGTGTGCTAATACCATGGTGCCAAGTGTGCTAATACCATGCTGCCAAGTGTGCTAATACCATGGTGCCAAGTGTGCTAATACCATGCTGCCAAGTGTGCTAATACCATGGTGCCAAGTGTGCTAATACCATGCTGCCAAGTGTGCTAATACCATGCTGCCAAGTGTGCTAATACCATGGTGCCAAGTGTGCTAATACCATGGTGCCAAGTGTGCTAATACCATGGTGCCAAGTGTGCTAATACCATGCTGCCAAGTGTGCTAATACCATGCTGCCAAGTGTGCTAATACCATGCTGCCAAGTGTGCTAATACCATGGTGCCAAGTGTGCTAATACCATGGTGCCAAGTGTGCTAATACCATGCTGCCAAGTGTGCTAATACCATGGTGCCAAGTGTGCTAATACCATGGCAAACTATCTTGTGCTCTTGCTCATCAAGAGGAGGACCACGATGGACTCTTCTTCAATCCTCTTTTATTGATCATCAGTGTGTTTTTAAAACTCCCAAAGAAATCAAACACATGTGCTGCTCTCTGTCCCTGTTCTCTCTCTCTCTCTCTCTCTCTCTCTCTGCAGCGAGGACTACATGTCCCACTTCCCCAACCGAAACCTGCAGGCCTACAGCACGCGCCCCCTGCTGGTGCAGCCGTGCCACTACGCCGGCGACCCCCAGTGGGTGAGCGACACGGAGACGTCAACCCTGTGGGACGACGACTCGGTGCGCACCGACTGGAGGGGTTCCCACAAGACCCTGAGGCCCGAGATGCTGTCCAACGCCTACAGGGACGAACTTTAGGGGCCACGGCAGACCAGGAGCTGTGGAGGGGGTCAAAGGTCAAAGGGCACGAGGTCAGGGAAACAGATGCCGGGAAGAGAGAGTGTTCTCAGACTTCGCTTTTCAGCCCACTCTGTGCCGATGACATCCTGTGCTGGCAGTTGACCCGGACTTGGTGCATCGAGGCTGTCTGTAGAGACACGTACAGCTAACACCAGTGTGTGCCTGGATTGTCTCTGTGTGTGTGTGTGTGTGTGTGTGTTAGGGGTGGGAATCACCAGATGCCCACGATACGATACCAAAACGATACTTGAGTCACGATGCGATAGTATTGCGATATTGCGATATGCTAGTATTGCGATATATTGAATATTGCGATATTTCAATATATTGTGATTTCTTACTTTTTCAACTGCAAATGATGTCCCCAAAGGAAAACTTTGTCAACATCTGGTTTATATAAGATCAATTTTCCAGTCTGTTCATCTGACTTCAACCATTTAATTGCAGCAACATTGTCAAGTAGACAGAATCAATTGAAAAAGCAATTGATTCTATTATTCTAGTACTGTAATAGCAAACGGTTTATTTGCACATTTGCCTGAGGTGTCCTTGGATTAAACTTGCACCACAAAGGCAGTGAAAATGCCTCCAAAGAAAAGGCCATCCTCCTGAAGCTAAAGGTGATGATCCACACGGGGCCAACTTAGGGCCAAATCACATTTCTTTCACTTTTTTGGAACATTTGGAATCTTCTGAATGATGACGTGTGACTGAGATGTGAGATGTTTGTGGTTGACGGTGCGCCCGTGAGCGTGAGTGTTTTTCTTATGATTGTTCAGCGTGGTACCAACGACAGAGCTTGTAAAAGGAGGAGGAGGAGGAGGCTCATTTACAAGGACAATTTGTGTTGTTTGTCTGTTCACCACTGACTGACTGAGAGGCTCCAGAACCTGCACTGTCACAATACCTGGCCAGTCTGGACTAAAGCCTGACAGATTTTATATTATTGTTACCATTTCCTTCTCTACCTGTACATTTCTAATTGATCTGTCATTCCATTCATTTGCTCCGTCCAAGCATTTCATCCACAGGGACTGTTAAGACATTCAACCTTATAAAAGGAAGCTTGGACCAACCCTGAATTTATATTTCCCTTGGCTTCACTAATAGTTTTAGGGTGGATTGCCTCACGGTTCCTGGGGACAGTTTAAGACTGTTTTAGTGCTTAACTAAACTCTTAACTTCAGGACCTATTTCATTGAAAGTGCTTGTATAACATCAGTGCACTATGCTGACGCGTCCTCATTCCCACCGTGGCCTCTGTTGACGAAAGTCAACACGATTGGTTGGTTAGGTTCAGGCAACACAGCCACTTGGTTAGGTTTAGGCAACTTGGTTAAGGTTCGAGTTATGGTTCAAACTGAAAGTAAAAATACAATGTACCTCACTCGGGAGTCGAACACGCGCTCCCTCGCTTGCAAGACAGGGACTCTACAGGTCCGCCAATCCACCCTCCATCCCTAAGGTGCCAGCCACCTACTTCAACATGACACCGTCGTTATGTTAAAGACCGCCCCCCTAGTGGTCGGCTCACCTGCAGCATGGGTTTCAGATCAGGGCACTGTCGTTAGGTGCCCGTCACCTGACTAGCATTCCTCTCGGCCGCAACGTCCATTTCTGGACGAGAAAGGGTAGGCTACCTTTGGCCTCTGTATGGACACCAAGGGTCCTCCTGACACAAAGTCAACATAGGACGCGTTGGGAATGAGACCATATGTGTGTCAGGTATGTAACTGACCTCTTGGCAGTTGAAGAGGGTGATCTTCTTGGCTCTTCTGGTGTTAAGCATTGCCTTCAACTTTTTCAGACTGCTCTTCTCTTTTTGAGCAGAGTCAAATATTGCTACTATCTGCTATATCTACGATCACTACTTTTTTTACTCTCTTTTTTACAGTACAACTTGTTCCATGGCTGTTTTGGTAAAAGCCATATTAAAGAATATATCCTTAAAAAAAGTTTGTATCATAACTGGGATCTTGTCAGTCTAGGAATGTGTTGACACCTCGAGGTAGCTCTGCTGCACTCAGCAGATCTAGAGGTTAACTGGTGTAATTTTGGTGTCCCTCAGGGATTAGTCAAGTTACATATCTGTTGTTATGTATATGTATGTTTTTACTGCATAGTCTTAATTTATTCGTGTTGTGTCTTCTTCGATGTGGTCGCCAACATTGAGCCACACAACATGAAACAACGTGCAATCAAAGTGCCATGATGGTATGTCTGGATCACTCTCGCGTCACTTTTGAAGCAATGTCTTTGAGCAATCATGTTTTATATTAGAATAAGAGTATAGCAAACTGTTAAAAAGTTCATAAAAAATGTACCTTTTACACATATTAAATTGTCATTGAATGTGAATGTGTGTATGGATTTTGTTTAAAGATGGTATGCTGCTCAATTCAAAACCAGAATTTCTGTGGCTGCCATAGATGCAATATCTGTATCTTAAATGAGGGCTAAGAATAACAACAGCTACTGTACTAAAGGATCTTGTAATAACAGCATCGCCACAAGAGGGAATCATGATTTTCAAACAATTACTAGCTGATCCATATTTTCCCTGTTACTGTGTCCACATTGACAGTTAGGAGGTTTAGCAGTTCACTTGTGGGTAGTCCAGCTATAGCGGGTCCTGGTACAGCCACAACGTAGAACTTGGCGTTGACCCATTTGGACCCTTTGTGTTGACGTGGAATGTACAGTATATAGTTACAAGGCAGGGTATTGTGTGTCCACTGTATGCAGATAGCTTTATGTTGTTTTTTTCCTCAATCTCTTGTGGGCCTGAGATTCATCAGCGTACGTCTGTTTGAATGTACGTAGGGGAAGCGTGTTTCCTGATGTGTTGATCTTCAGGTGCAGAGTGTGTCCGTGACCTGCTAGGTCCGGTGGTCTCACAGTCCAGACTGTGTTACACCTCCTCTCTTGGAGGTTTGCTGTCGATGCTCTGCATGATGCACTTATCACTGATGGTGATGGAGTAAGAACTGTTTCTGGTATGTGCATTTTTCCTCATCCTCTTTGCTGTCTATTGCATCGATGCGCGGCTCTCTGTGTTGTCTCTGGTCATTTCTGGAGGTCTGGCGTCTGTCAAATTTGTTTTGTGGTGGTGGAGACTTACTTCCTAAATGTTGTTGTCTCTCCTGTCATTTTAGTGCTAAGGTTCTCATGAGGCTCTCCATCAGTGAACTGTCATTTTAGTGCTAAGGTTCTCATGAAGCTCTCCATCAGTGAACTGTCATTTTAGTGCTAAGGTTCTCATGAAGCTCTCCATCAGTGAACTGACATTTTAGTGCTAAGGTTCTCATGAAGCTCTTCATCAGTGAACTGACATTTTAGTGCTAAGGTTCTCATGAAGCTCTCCATCAGTGAACTGTCATTTTAGTGCTAAGGTTCTCATGAAGCTCTCCATCAGTGAACTGTCATTTTAGTGCTAAGGTTCTCATGAAGCTCTTCATCAGTGAACTGACATTTTAGTGCTAAGGTTCTCATGAAGCTCTCCATCAGTGAACTGACATTTTAGTGCTAAGGTTCTAGCTCTGGTCACAAAATCATCAAGGCTCTCATCTGTTTTCTCCCTGTATTGCATCAGGTGTAGCCTGGCCCTGTGGATCCTAAAGTTCATATTTAACTTCAGTTGGCCTTCAAAGAATTGCCATAGCTCAGCAGGCTTCTTCTTCTGAGCTTCACTGAGGCCATTTACACCTGGCGTTAACATGCGTTTTCTGTAATCAGATTGCAATCAGATTGTGTTTTATCACTTGAAAGTACAGGTGTAAACACCCCCAAAACGCATTGAAGAAGGATTGCAATCTGATTGGCCAAACCACCTCCGGAGGTGGTCAGGGATGCATTGTGTACACATTGAACACAAGTGTAAATGCAATGTGTGCTCTCAATCTGGATACAGCAACTGTATGCGGATTGAGAGGACAACCATTTCTGAAATCTGATTGCAATCAGATTGCAGAAAATGCATGTTAACGCCAGGTGTAAATGGAATCAGGCTGAACTGATAAAATACAATCTGATGGCAGAAAACACATGTTAACACCTTAAGTGCCATAGCCGAAATAATTCGTCTTACATAATCCAACGCTTAAGTGCCAGAGCCGAGTTTACTCGTCTTACATAAACATTTTTTTTTTTTTGACGGTGGAACATCAATCAACAACTTTTACATCTTCGAGATCACTATTGGAGCAAGATAATGTGTATAATCTATTTTACCGACCCACTAAGTGTTGACAGTGCTCCCCCAGACGACAGAAATCAAAGAAAAAACTGCCGCGGGACCAAGCCGTTCAAGGAAATGCCGTGGCGATTTTACAGTAATCCACTCAAGACTTGTCTTGCCTGAGAGCGGCCGCGCACCGGCAGCAGCACACAGAGAGCGGAGAGCGATTTGCAAAATAGATCATAGGTGAAACACACTTTGAAACACCTCAGAAAGGCCATAATCAACATCTGACCATCGCCCACGCATTCCCCGGCCCATCTTGACTCGCACAAGGAGCGTCCGCACGCACGCAAGCAGGCAGGCAGGCACACAGGCAGGCAGCAGCAAAAGCGCTTCTGACACGCCCGCTGTACAGCCAGGAGGAAGGAGGAGAAGACACACGGAGGGAGGAGTTTGAATGAGAGGGGTGTTTCCTGTTGTTATGGAGGAAATTACTGTTCAAAACTATTGTTTAGAATGTCTGACGGTCTTACTGATGCCAAAAATGAATGGTTAAAGTGACTGTTTCACAAAAAGCCATTTATCTCTGAATAAATTTCCAGACGCTGAAACCATGCTGTACTCAACGGCTAATATCTACATAACTACTAACTCTGCAAACTAACTCTTTTAGACAGAGAAAGCACACATTCTATTAGTTATTTTTAGATGATTGGTGTTCATGAATTCTTAACAGAAAAGAATCCTCGGCTGTTGCTAAAATGAGCCAGAATCGTCAAAAACACCCCTGGCACAACTTACCTACAGGAATGAAAACATGGCTGGCATTCAATGTGTTAACGCCAGGTGTAAATGGCCTCACTGAGTCCACTAGCATTTAGCCGTTTTAGCCCATCATCTCCAATGCCACGACATATTTTCCTTGCCTGTTTGGCTGCATCTGTTATTTCCTCATCTTCCAGATAAAGAGTCATGTTTTTGTTGGAACAGTGAAATAGCCTCACTCAGATCTGGGGTCGGACTCATTGTTGGGAAGTGCGACGCCATTATGTCTGCACACAAGTAGCTTAGCGTTAGCTCCGGCTAGCTGCCTGTCAGCAAGCACCTGCAGCTCCAACGTGTTTACATCTGGTTTCACATATCACTCCGCGCTGCGGACTGTAGGCCTACAGGTTTTAAGGCATATCACAACAGCTAACAGATTAGCAAGTAGTATTTTAGCAAACTATCAGAGACAGCGTTATCTTTATGATATTTTAATAATGTTAGTAAACACACGTGACTGTATAGATCCCCGTTGTGAGGTCAGTTTGTCAAAATAACGCATATTTTGAAAACGGTTTTACTTTGTGAAGCGGAGTGACATACACACAGTGAAGCGCCAGTGCGAAATATCGCCACTGCTACCCCTCTTGACTAATCAAATTGCTTGGCCGCAACTGTATATTACGTCATATATGACGTCATATTAGTTTGCGGCCGTCGGCTATATAAGAGCACGCACTTGGCCTGGTGTGTATTGAGCTCCAACACAGTGAACAAGAATTAATATCAGCACTTAGCAACGCAAACAGACAGATGGAGGAACTGACATTCCAGCCCTTGACGGCTGTCGACTTCAGCACGGAGGGACACGGCGACTATGACAGCCCTGACAGCCTCGTCCAGTACCTGGAAAGCTTCTTTGAAAGCATCGATAAAACCATGCTAGAACCACCGGTCACGGCGCAGGGAAACAGCGCCCTCCAGCAGGCCCAGACACACGGCCAACAGATGCTGCCCAGCCGCCAGGTGCTGCAGGAAGCCCACGGCCACTGGATGGCGCCCAGCCACCAGGTGCTGCAGGAAGCCCACGGCCACCAGATGGCGCCCAGCCACCAGGTGCTGCAGGAAGCCCACGGCCACTGGATGGCGCCCAGCCACCAGGTGCTGCAGGAAGCCCACGGCCACCAGATGGCGCCCAGACACCAGGTGCTGCTGCAGGAAGCCCACGGCCACCGGATGGCGCCCAGCCACCAGGTGCTGCTACAAGGTGCAGGAGGAGGAGACCAGCTGATCAACACAGCAGCAGCCACATCATCCAGCTCCCTGGCCCTGCTTCAGACCCGATATCGGGCCGGTCGGATCACCACTCCTGCGGGACTGTCCCCAGCGGCCAAAAAAGAATTCCGGCTGGCCCAAAATAAAGAGGCAGCGCGCGAATGTCGCAGGAACAGGAAAGACTATATGCAGCGTCTGGAGAGACACGTTTCAGATCTGGAGAAGAGGAACCAGAGTCTGCTGGAAGAACTACAAACATTAAAGGCACGCTATGGAGGTGTTTGAGGAGAGGTCGAGGAGTGAGAAACTTCTGCCCCCTGCAGTCCAGGAGGAGACACCATGCACTGCCCAGATAGCCTACAGAGCACTTAGAACTTTTATATATTTTCTATTTTGTATTGTATTCTTTGACTGTGCTATATTTTTGTATGAACTTTTCTATTGACATTGTTGACAATAAAGTACAACTAACTATCTAAAATCTTTGCACTGACTTTATATCACTACTTTAGTAAAAGCAGTGGGCAATTTGTCCACATTTTTCCATCGAACTGTGGGCAAGTAAACTGTTGTTTTCCCTAACATGTCCCCCCAGACCCCAAAGTCTATATTGTTAACACAGGGTGTGACATCATTTAATTGTGTTTCAAAGGGGAAACCGCCTACCTGTAGCCTGGTAACCATCCCCATATGAATCACAGTTGTCAACACTCTCATATGGGGATTCACTGAGGCTGGTTAGCAGGCTAGAAAGCACCACCTTCACTCCCTCAGTGACCTCCTGTGTAGCAGCAGACTGTGAGTGAAAACCACAGACTGAATCCCAGCAAGGAACTGAGAATAACAGTGATTGTACAATAGAAGAGGGGTTTATTTTTCAATCTGTTCACCTGCTAAGAAATATGTCAAATAAAAAAAATGATTTCATCTATTTGATTTGAACTTTTCAGATGGTGTACAATATACTAAAATAGCCCTCACGTTTTCATTAACAGTAAATTAAATATATATGAAATTGTCTTATTGCTAATAATCAGTCAATATGTTCTTACAGTAGAGCAGTTAAGCCTCATATTTAGACACTTTGCACATGGGGGAGTATACAGCCTCGAGGCTGTCTGCAAACAGGTGACTCAGTAGCCTAGGTGCATACCATGTGGTTCCAATGTCCACGACCTTTGTCCCCCCCTCCCAGACTTTCCTGTCTCTCTCAACTGGAATCGAGATCTGAATCGAGATCTGAATTGTCAAATACAATTTTTATAAAAGATCAAGTCGAATGCCACCCATTTTCAGTATGCGTCTTTCTCTACCCAGAGCCCAAGGAATAAACAATCTATAGCAGCGTTAAGGGCCACAAGCACCAAGAAGGAGCACGTCATGGAGATGCTGTTATTATGAATGGCTCCCAACTTACTTTTCATATTGCATTGTCCTGAAAAGGGGTCATGCTAAATGAGCATGTGAGATACGTAAGCTGCGCCCGTGACTCGACCCATCTGGGCCCCTGGAACCAGTTCAAATATTTTGCCTGTGATTACAGCAGTGCCAGAGGGGAGACACAAAGACATATTTAACTAGTGAACATGCTTTGCATGTGTGTGTGTGTGTGTGTGTGTGTGTGTGTGTGTGTGTGTGTGTGTGTGTGTGTGTGTGTGTGTGTGTGTGTGTGTGTGTGTGAGAGAGAGAGAGAGAGAGACAGAGCATGCGTACATGCTTCTGGCATGCTTCGACTGAGTATGTTGTCATTCTAAAGTCTAACAGGTCTAACAGTAGGTCTAATGGGCTCCTGTGTGTTAATGTGCAATGTCTGTCAGAACTTTATTTATTTTTAGCACATAGTAAAATCACAAACAAACGAAAACCCTAATGGGCTTATACTGTATGAGTAGAATGGATTCAAGTTGTGTGGCACTGCTATAGGCCTACACACACAGGCAAACAGCACTAACGACATTTTGTGTGTTTTAATTAAATGTCATAGGCAGTGACAAGGGGTAATAATGTAATATCGACAGAAAATGCCATATAGATGTTATCATTTTGTGGACGTAGGTCAGGATATATACGTGTGTGTGTGTGTGTGTGTGTGTGTGTGTGTGTGTGTGTGTGTGTGTGTGTGTGTGTGTGTGTGTGTGTGTGTGTGGTGAAATTAATGATTGCCCTTTTTGCTGGGGACCCCCTGAAGGAGCCCACTTTAGAGAAGCAGTGGCCTCGACCAGCAGTCATTCCTGTGCAGGGCTGTATGAACTGGAGAGATCCCCCTCTCACAGGAGGGACCCTGAACTCACCATCTTATTGGCTGCTGGCTTGGAGGTGGGGCCTCATGACGTCAGTTTAGCAGGAGGAGGAAAGACGTGTAACTGGGAACTATGTCTGGAGCATTCCTATATACTGACTGTTATCAGAGCGTGTGTGTCACACACACACGCACGCACGCACGCACGCACGCACGCACGCACACACACACACACACACACACACACACACACACACACACACACACACACACACACACACACACACACACACACACACAGTGTTGTGACATTGGAGAAGGGTTAGTTCATATTGTCCCTTTTCACAAATAAACAAAAATCAATTGCTGAAAACTTTGCACTCATCTTTGCATGCATGTGCAGGCCTGTGTGTGTGTGTGTGTGTCAAGTCAAGTCAAGTCAACTTTATTTATATAGCACATTTACATACAGCGGCAGCCGAACCAAAGTGCTTCACAGGCGGGGAGTAATGTGCACAGATATAAATAAGTAAAGTGCAAAAATACTAATTGAGAGCAACATAATACAAAGTGCATATATGATGACAATTAAAATCATAAAAATAAGAGACTAAAACAATAAGACAATAAAAGCAATAAAAACGATAAATGCCAGGGACCTAACGATGTGTGTGTATGTGTGCGTGCGTGCGTGCATGTGTGTGTGTGTGTGTGTGTGTGTGTGTGTGTGTGTGTGTGTGTGTGTGTGTGTGCGCGTGTGTGTGTGTGTGTGCATTTCATGACTCCTTTGGAAAGCAAACTTTTAAACCACTAAGTGGTTTTCATTGAAGATAAGCTAAAGGCTGTATCACTCTCTCACATTTTGGTCACTGACACAATCTGCAGATCAAATAGGCTCCTGCTAACTCACATGTGTAAGGGCCTGTTCCCTTATGCATGGCTACTTGTCAGTAGGATGTCGGCTTACAACTTTTTACAAGTATATTGTGTGATACTGTCTTTGTTTTTCAATGTTATGTTCCTTTGATGCTTTTGGTGGACTGCAAATTGCTTATTGTGAAGCAAATTGCCACATTGGAGACAATAAATCTCTTCCCTTCTCTTCCCCTTTCACTGTATAAACGGCCTATGTTCAAATATGAAGAAGATGTAACATGTCATTTACAGTTACACACTACACCATTCACAAACATATCACACACACACACACACACACACACACACACACACACACACACACACACACACACACACACACACACACACACACATGAAGGTCAGGCAGTTTTTCTCTGGTGCTCTACTTCTGCTTGACTGGGCTTTGACGACTGGGGTCTCAGCAACAGCTGCTGCCCCAAAGAGAGAGAGAGAGAGAGAGAGAGAGAGAGAGAGAGAGAGAGAGAGAGAGAGAGAGAGAGAGAGAGAGAGACACACACACACACACACACACACACACACACACACACACACACACACACACACACACACACCCACGTGGCTGTTTACGGTATGCCATATTCCTATTCCATATACTATGAATATCCACTACCACTACTAGTATAGCAGGTTAGTTAGCATGATGCAAACTACAATATTTTTGAGGAAATAAATCATAATCAATAAATCATTGTAATTAGGGACTTGAGCTTAAGCGTTGTTTCTGTGGCATTAACCTGCCTACTTTTTTCCTATTATTGATGATTAATATCTAATCTTTGCCATTACTACTGTTAATTATCTCTGGTAGTAGTTGTCCTCCACGTGGGGTCCCTCCGGTCTGGACAGGTTGTGACCTACTCAGGGTTGGGAAAGTTACTTTAAAAATGTAATCCAATACAATTACTAGTTACCTGTTAAAAAGTAATCAGTAACATACTCCAAGTATCACAATATAAAAGTAATATAACAGATTTTTTCTCCATTACTTCTGGATTACCTTTGAACATATTTCCAAAAAACTCTCTGTAATCCTCATTTCAGACCCCATGTGTTGGTTTTCAGCCAATCTATCTATTGTCACCGGTTTCTCCTTAATAATAACAACACAATAATTATATTTATATTGTTGGATTAGTGGATATTATCTGGTTTCTAGTCATTTATTTTCTGGGTGCACTGGTTAATGTTTTTTCTCCCAAGTTTTTTACTTCTTCTTTTCACACTATATAACATCAAACATATAAGTAGGCTAGATAATAAGAAGAGTTATTATATACAGTGCACAGCCACTTGGATAAATATAGCTCAATAAATAGAATATACATCATGTATTTTCAATTATAATGCTGCTAGTAATCCCAATCTTTAAATAAATGCAACTGTAATCTTGATTACATTTCCCCCCCCTGTCACTGTAGTAAGGGATTACAGGACATTTTTGTAACCTGATTACAGTGAAGCCAGTAATCTGATTACATGTAATCAGTTACCTCCTCCCATGCCTGGCTGCAGACTGTAAGGAGAGACTCAGTGAAGTGTGGTTGCAGCAGCGCATGACAGCGACTGGACTGCAGCTTTCTGCCCCACTTTGAAGCGTCTCTCTCCGGCAGCAAACTAGTCGACTACTCGGCCATTTCCCAGTGGCTTTCATCCCCTCCTTCCATAAAGTAAGTCTTACTTCTTGTAAATATATCGCGTTTAGCCTGCATTTTCCGCGACAGTCTTCTTCAAGCAGGCAGAACCGAGGAGGACTGTAAGTTGTTAGTATGCGTGTGGCCGGAGGTGTCATGCCGAGTTTTGCACCCCCGCCGAGAATTGCATCCCCACCTTCCGGGAGCATATTGTAATGATTTATACGGAAACTTAACTGTTTAAAATGATATAATTGTCGGTAGACGTGATCTCCAAGCCAGGGGGTCTGTCCTGGCTCATGGAGACCGACTTTGATGCATTAGATCCGCGTGGAGGTGACTTCCATGCTTCGGGGCTCTCTTCTGGCTCATGGAAGCCGACTTTGGTGCTTAAAATCCGGGTACAGAGCACCTCGAGACCCGGGGATCTCTCCTGGCTTTATGGAGGGGGGTGCACATCTCGGCGGTTTGTACCTGGCGAGATTTGCATCCCTGTTTTTAAGTTAAAACAGCCCCAACATATGGTGGGGGTGCAATTCTCGGCGGGGGTGCAAAACTCTGCATGACACCTGTCGGAAACTAGCGAGAATGTGCAGTCAAGTTCGGTTGTTGATGCAGGTTGGGAGGATTTTGATACCAATGAGAAAAGTGTTCGCCATATGCGTCAGAACCGGGTCAGAACACATGCAGCGTTGTGCCACGTTATGCTTCTGCTCTGCTCGGGTTGTGTGTGTTTTGATGTGGCGTGCCTCCCTGCTAGCATGCATGTAACGCTATGGATGTTACACGTGTTCGCATTTGTAACGAGTTGTTTATTCTCACATTAAATGCACAATAATAACGACTGATTCGACACAAGAAACAAGCAGGCCACAGCTGTTCTGCTTTGCAGTACGTTATAGCCGGTTTCAGAGTTTCTGCACAACTGCACGCTTTCTAGCCCCTTTCGTGACTCTTCCGGCGATATAATAATTAATAATTAATAATAATAATTCATACTTATAGCCGGAAGAGTGACGAAAGGGCGCTACACGCTTTCTTGACATGTTTGCCTACAAAACATTTGGGGTCAAGATAAAAGGGGGTGTTGTTTACTTTTTTCTCGATCGAATCTGCTCCATTCATAACTATGTTCATTAATTAATAAGGGCGTTTGCCCTGCTGAAAATAATGCTCTTTTCTTAGTAGCTAGGCTACTATGTTTCTCAGCTCCATTCCAACTGCATGTTCATATCATAAGCTGACTATTTTCTTCAATATTTGCTAGAAGAGCCTTTTTACTACTACTACTGGCCACTGTCCAGTTTGCTGGCAGAACTTGATCTTGGTTTAGTTTGAACTTTGAACCCGCTGCTCACTATTAGCAGTGGTTCTCAACCTGGGGGGCGGGGTCTACCAGGGGTCCTTGACCCGGCTCAAGGACACCCCCCCCCCCCCCAGGGGGTCCCCCCAGTAAATTGATGAATTGGTAACTTCAATATTATTTCGGTTATCACAATTAGAGAATGTAGATGAGAAGAATGATTGGTTTGATCCTAATTTCACTGTTACAGTATATATCTACAATGCAGATATATAGGCATGGAGTTCTGGACAAAATCATATCTAAAATATTGTCAGATTTGCGCATGAGAGACACAATCTCATCAAATGGGGGTCACTATAATGTGGAGTAACTGAGGAGTCCTGGATATGAAAAAGGGTTAGAGTCACTACACTGTAGCACCATGTGACCGTGAGAGTGTTTCAACCTATGGAGTGATTTGTACCCAGAGGAGTTACATAATGCTTTGAACATGACAGAGCTTGTATAACTATTAAGCATTTAAATGATAATAGCTGATACTGGCCATGTGGGTGCCCTAAGCGCTAATTGCTACTGTATGTGGTGCCCCCCTCCTCTCAAGAAAAACACACAAATGCAATATTTTTTAAACTGAAGAAATATATTTGCATTATCAATGTTACATTACAAATAGAAAACAGAACTATGAAATACATGTAGTATATCACACTATAGAACCATAAAGAAAGGCCCAAATCTTCTTAAAATCATTGTTTCAGTCCCTTTTCCTCAACAAAATAAATATTCTAATAGAGAAATGAAGTGGTGCAGTGTGATACAGCACAACTGTTAGATGTGCTCAGTGTGCAAAGTTAATTTCATGTCCAGTAACACACGATAATGTAACCCAGCAGATTATTTTCTGTTGCTACAAATTACAGATGTCCCCTAAAGGCCTCACAGCGTCTGCTATTTACCATGCTCCCTAAACGCCTCCTGCAGGCTACTGCTACGATAATGACTGATTTGATTTACCATGCTCCCTAAACGCCTCGTGCAGGCTACTGCTACGATAATGACTCTGCTATTTACCATGCTCCCTAAACGCCTCGTGCAGGCTACTGCTACGATAATGACTCTGCTATTTACCATGCTCCCTAAACGCCTCGTGCAGGCTACTGCTACGATAATGACTGATATTTACCATGCTCCCTAAACGCCTCGTGCAGGCTACTGCTACGATAATGACTCTGCTATTTACCATGCTCCCTAAACGCCTCGTGCAGGCTACTGCTACGATAATGACTGATATTTACCATGCTCCCTAAACGCCTCGTGCAGGCTACTGCTACGATAATGACTCTGCTATTTACCATGCTCCCTAAACGCCTCGTGCAGGCTACTGCTACGTCTGCTATTTACCACGCTCCCTAAACGCCTCGTGCAGGCTACTGCTACGATAATGACTCTGCTATTTACCATGCTCCCTAAACGCCTCGTGCAGGCTACTGCTACGATAATGCTATTTACCATGCTCCCTAAACGCCTCGTGCAGGCTACTGCTACGATAATGCTATTTACCATGCTCCCTAAACGCCTCGTGCAGGCTACTGCTACGATAATGACTCTGCTATTTACCATGCTCCCTAAACGCCTCGTGCAGGCTACTGCTACGATAATGACTCTGCTATTTACCATGCTCCCTAAACGCCTCGTGCAGGCTACTGCTACGATAATGCTATTTACCACGCTCCCTAAACGCCTCGTGCAGGCTACTGCTACGATAATGACTCTGCTATTTACCATGCTCCCTAAACGCCTCGTGCAGGCTACTGCTACGATAATGCTATTTACCACGCTCCCTAAACGCCTCGTGCAGGCTACTGCTACGATAATGACTGGTCTGCTATTTACCATGCTCCCTAAACGCCTCGTGCAGGTTACTGCTACGATAATGACTCTGCTATTTACCATGCTCCCTAAACGCCTCGTGCAGGCTACTGCTACGATAATGACTCTGCTATTTACCATGCTCCCTAAACGCCTCGTGCAGGCTACTGCTACGATAATGACTCTGCTATTTACCATGCTCCCTAAACGCCTCGTGCAGGCTACTGCTACGATAATGACTCTGCTATTTACCATGCTCCCTAAACGCCTCGTGCAGGCTACTGCTACGATAATGACTGATTTGATTTACCATGCTCCCTAAACGCCTCGTGCAGGCTACTGCTACGATAATGACTCTGCTATTTACCATGCTCCCTAAACGCCTCGTGCAGGCTACTGCTACGATAATGACTCTGCTATTTACCATGCTCCCTAAACGCCTCGTGCAGGCTACTGCTACGATAATGACTCTGCTATTTACCATGCTCCCTAAACGCCTCGTGCAGGCTACTGCTACGATAATGACTCTGCTATTTACCATGCTCCCTAAACGCCTCGTGCAGGCTACTGCTACGATAATGACTCTGCTATTTACCATGCTCCCTAAACGCCTCGTGCAGGCTACTGCTACGATAATGACTGATATGAGGGAAACGTCAGTTTGTTATTCACTGCATCACATGTCGTTTTAAACGAGGAGATCCATAAGCTTCTTTTAAGGGCACCACCATGGCATGGCCAGTTCAAAACGGAATGCCAAATTGTCCATGAGGATAGTTCATTTTAGGAGGGGAATTGTGACCAAACTGCAGGGCATCCCGCAACTGTCAAACTGTCCGTTTGCGCCGTGGTATCATTCTTGCCTGGGATGGTGCCCCTCACGGCACTTGGTGTGATGCGCGTGTGCCTACTCTCAGCGCTGTGCTTTGGTCAGCTGCAGAGTAGACTAGGAGCTTACCAAGTCAAGATTGAGCATTGCAGATGTTTGCTGACTTGAGCCCGGGGCCTGCCCTGCAGTTGAAGGACTAGTCAGTCACAATGATGTTTTATCTGTCTGTCAAAAGTACAAAAAGGCACGCATATCCAGTGAAGGGTTAAAACCAGGTGCAGGACCGAAGTGCAAGTAAGTAATAATGTCTGAGGAAGGGCTTTGACCGAAACGTCACACTTTTTGTGGTCTCGATTCAATATTTGGGAGCAGCTGCCTGTGAGCGGACTCTATTTTTTATTACTTACCTGACTCTGTCATCTTGGGCAACACAAATGTTTTGGCCACTAAGCTGATCTAGCTCGACAGATTCTCTGTAAAGACCTCAGAGACATAATGCTTGTGATTATACGGGCTAGATAAATAAATAAACTTGAATGAGCCAAATGTCTGGGATTTGGTTGGTTGAGTTGTACCTGAGGTTGTCTGCCTTAAGGCTGTTTCATTGTTAAGCTTAAGTCACTTTTCAGGTTAGGTTTTGGTTAGCAGCTTATCTTACTCACCTTACAACCATAGATGTTGTCAAGCTTAGCATTTCTAAAGATTGCGGCCTGCTGTCGGTCTATCTGTTCTTTATCAATACATTCAGTTGGAGGCATAACAAGGCCTCTGGAACAATATTTAGACAAAATTATGCAAAAAAAAAAAAATCAAATTCCATTGTCTTTTTTTTCTTGTTACTTTGTTGCCCTACAATATAAAAATGATACGCATTATGATACACATATACGCACACAGGTATACACAGAGATTCTGTTTCTGTGTCTACGTGGTCTCCAGGGGCCATGGCCTTCCTAGGGAGTGCAGTGTGGAGGGTGGTGTCGGCAGTGCGGCCCCCTCTCTCCCCGCTGTGCAGGACGGGTGCTCGCTCCTACAGCTCCGAGCCCACCATGGAGAAGAGCGTCCCCTACGAGAAGACCCTCAAACAGGACGAGGGGGTCTCCAGCGGGCCCACCAAACCCCTACCCAGGTGAGGCTGCTGAGGGTGGTGCTGCTGAGGGTGGATGGATGTGTGTGTGTGTGTGTGTGTGTGTGTG
>NW_028151700.1:27500-32500 GCF_964638095.1 Poromitra crassiceps | reverse complement strand
CTACACTTGTACCACCATAGGTCAAAATACCACCATTTTTAAAAGTGACTTCAGTCAGCATTTCTACAAGAATCCTATTGATTTCCGATTTGCTTTAATAATCCATCCAGATTCTATGTGGTGCAGAGTAAAAAGAGCACCATTATCTGAACAACAGAGTCCAGTGTAGATAGCAGCCAAGTCATAACTGTGTCCAACATTAAGTGCTACTTCACACTCTGGGGAGCGCTATAAACCAATGCCAATAAGCAAACATAACACCATGCTAGGCATGGGTCGATTTCCGGTTTTACCGGTTCGGTTTGGTGTACGAGCCCAAACCAGTTTGATCACGTGCAAACCGAAAACCCCCCCTTTTTTTTTTTGCCAGTCCATTCTGATTGCACTATTGTTCGTATTAGCCTTTTCTCAAGTTGCACTATAGGCAGAAGTCTTATTTCATTTATTATTTTGATGTTTAGAAGAAAAGTTGAGCTGAATAGTTATGAGAAATAAATACAGGGTGTGTTTGTTACACAGGTGTCCTGCTTCTTTTTATTCAGTATCATTGCTGGTTGACAATACCAGCTTAGAGGTGCATTATCGCTATCAGGTGGACTGAAGTTGCACTACAGACAGTTATGGGCCACACTCGGGAGCCCTGCTTTAAAAAAAAAAAAAAAAAAAATTAATTACAAAAAAAATCGGTATACCGGTTCGATCCGGTTTAGACGGCAATATCGAACCGGTTTTAAAATTTTCAAACCGACCCAGCCCTACACCATGCTTTTTAAATAGTCAGCCAGTATGACACATATCGCTTTTTTGCTGCATATGTGATCATCATCATCATCATCATCATCATCATCATCATCATCATCATCATCATCATCATCATCAGTGGATCATAGTACTTTGGTACAGGAACAAGATCCAGTCCACTGTGTCAAAGTCCACAGATGATAGCGAGGCATTTATGACTCTGTGTGAAACCTGGGCCGTTTCTCAATACCAAGAATGTGTTCTTGTTCTTGGGTTCTTGGGGAGAACGTTCTTGCTAGTCGTTCTTGGAAGAATGAACTTGCTAGGTCACAAGCACACATGACGCTGTTGGCAGTTTGAGACGATGCGTTCTTGAGGGTATTGCGCAATACCAGCGCAGAGGCCGCCTGCAGTACTACACAAATAAAAAGCTCAGCTGATTTAGATGCAGTGCAATTGTACTCTGGAGCTTTTTGCCATTTTTCGCTATAAATGTTCGTAAACTGGCACTTATTGAAACCTACTACCCTGTTTGTAGGCATCAAAAGTAATCAGAAATTAATTTAATGATGAAATAAAACTTTAAATTGTAAAAAACTTCCCGGAGCTTATGGAGTCTTCTCTGCTGCGTTCTTCCTCTGCTTATGCCAAAATGCATGCTGGGATATCTGCCTTGCCAAGTTGACACAAGTCACCAACCAGAGCATCCTCGGTAAAGTGGGCGTGTCAAGAACAAATCTGGGAATTTAAAGCGTTCTTGGCGAAATGTGAACTTTGTATTGGAACAGTACTTGGGCTGCGACTGATGACGTTTCACAGGGACACAAGAACACGCAAGAACACACAAGAACCCGTATTGAGAAACGGCCCTGGGCTAGATTCATCACTAAAATGCTGTGTAGGCAAAAAGATAATCCCACATTTCTAAAATGCAGCGGCGCATAATCGCATATACACGACCTGATTACATTTCCCTGGTTATAAATCACAAACAGCTGTGCATTTGTGTGATTTGTGTGAACAACCTTAATATCCACACACACCACCAACTCCCACAGCTGCCAGTGGATGGATGGATTCGCTGCTGAAATACTTAGTTTTTGCCCGTTAAATGTTTCAGTTCTCACTCTGATCTTGCCAAGAAAGCCGAAAAAGCACAAAGACTTTGCTGGCTGTGAAGTTCATCTTCAGAATCAGAATCAGAATCAGAAAGACTTTAATGATCCCAGGGGGGAAATTGGGAAGACGGATCTTTGTGGATTTATTGTCATTACAAAATGTTCTCAAATAGTAAGAAGTGATGACAACAGTTATGCCCTCATATTATTATCATGCATTATTATTATCAACCCGCACGAGAGCTGACATGAAGTCTAAATACTCTGCCAGTGTTATCTAACTGTGCAGAAAGAATCCTTAAGTGCATCGTTATGCGCTGTCAACACAATGCAGCAGAAATACAGCAGTTTGCTATTGGCACAAATACCAGGGTTTCTCAGTTGTAATGGTTGTATTACCTCCAGTTCTGAGCAGCATTTTCAAGGACACTATAAACAACGTATAGCTGAAGCACTGCATGCATGTCATATCATATTACATGAAGAAGGGAGAAAAGTATAAATTACATAATAATAATAATAAAAAAAATAAAAAATAAAAATAATAATAATCCTGGTCTACCTATTACTGGTTTTCTGTTATATTAATGCCTGTAATACCTAAAATACACTACAAGAGTTTCCCTCTGATTTTACACAGGATTTCCAGTTGGGCTCAGTCTGTCTTTGTTGACTGTAGTCTGCAGTTGTTGTGGGCAGTTGTTGTGCCAATTAGCAGCAAAATGTGTTATTGTATTATGGTTACAGATTTCTAATCAAGTGTAAACCACCTCCTGACTCCAGTCAGAGCCAGTCGAGCCACAACGATTAATCAAACATGTTTGAATTTCTCTTGTAGTGTAAACTGGTTCAACGACCCAACTCGACTCAACTCAACTCAACTCAACTCAACTCACACGTGCAAACTAGGAGTGGCAATGAGCCAAAAGCAGTCAAATCGTCCAAAGCAGTCCACACGTACATTTTGTCAACATGGCCAGTTGAGAAAGAACAACCCTGAAGAGACAGTGAGCAGAGTGACTGTGCCTACTGACTTCTCCACTCCTTATCCCTGCAGCCATGAAGCAAGATCAGTGTGTCAGGCAGCTACTGTGACTCTGGACTTAACCCTGGCTGCTCAGTCTCATGATAGTACAGTGGGTACAGGGCCATGGTAACTTACTGAACCTGCTTCTGAGCAGGTTGTGCTCAGGCTGTCAGACCAAAATACGCTATCCACCTTATTTTTGAATGCCCCACTGTAAAAAATAATTGTGGGTACAAGGTCCAGTTTAACGTGAGTTATTGTTGCAGCTTGCCATTTCCTTTGTTATACTCGGCTGCCCGAATTATAAACCGGAAACTGGAGTACGTTATAAGAGTTATAAATATAGTCACGTTATAAACAACTAACCAACGCTGGGGGTCCGTATGGAAACAGTGTTACTCGAAATGGTTAAAAGTTAAATCAATTTGGTCATTCAGTGGCGTTTTACTGCCATGTAAAGTAACTATTACGCTAGCCGCTAGCATTAGCAACAGTAGCCGACTACCAGTGTTGGGGGTAACTCATTACAAAAGTAACATATTACATGTAATATATTACTTTTAGCAGTAACTCAGTAATATAACTTATTACTTATAGGATTTCAGTAATATTATACCAGTTACTTTGTCAAGTAACTCAAGTTACAAATTGAGTTACATTTGATTAAATCAAAGCACATATTTAAAAAAGATACAATCATTTCCTAATCAAACTGTGTGTTTTTATGCAAATAACCACTATAGATGACAATAACAAAGGAAAAGAATAACATTTAGAATTTTGGATTGTTTACACTGATTTCAAGGCGGTTGAAATTATTTTTCGGGATGGTTCCGGGGCGGCGATGTCATTCTGCTGCTGCTGTTGTTTTGGTACAAAGTAATGCAAAAGTAGTGTAATAACTAACGAGTTACTCCACACAGAAAGTAATATTGTAAAGTAACTTATTACTTTCAAACGAATGTAACTGTAGTCTATTACATTTTGAAAGTAACTTGCCCAACACTGCCGACTACCCACAATGCATTACGTTATCCCAGCACCCGAACGACACGGCTGTAGAGCAGAATGGCTCTGCTGTAAAATCCTCATAGACGTTTTTTTGGTCAAGTTAAAACCATAGACTGTAAAACAGTCTATTACACCGGAAGCGGAAGAAGCACCCATCAGAGATCATGGCAGCTAGAAATAAGGTGGATATAACCGGCCAACTAAAGCTTGACTCCTCACCGGCCAACTAAAGCTTGACTCCTCACCGGCCAACTAAAGCTTGACTCCTCACCGGCCAACTAAAGCTTGACTCCTCACCGGCCAACTAAAGCTTGACTCCTCACCGGCCAACTAAAGCTTGACTCCTCACCGGCCAACTAAAGCTTGACTCCTCACCGGCCAACTAAAGCTTGACTCCTCACCGGCCAACTAAAGCTTGACTCCTCACCGGCCAACTAAAGCTTGACTCCTCACCGGCCAACTAAAGCTTGACTAAAGCTTGACTCCTCACCAGCCAACTAAAGCTTGACTAAAGCTTGACTCCTCACCGGCCAACTAAAGCTTGACTCCTCACCGGCCAACTAAAGCTTGACTCCTCACCAGCCAACTAAAGCTTGACTCCTTACCGGCCAACTCTGGAACATTGGCATCCTCAGTCTTAGAGGAACAAGTGGACCTGCGTGTACAGATAGAAAGACATGGGACTCCTCTGTGTCCCCTGAGAGATGTATTACATCATCATGTCTATATGGTGTTGGCAATGCAAAGAACTGCAGCAAACATGCACTTTACTTTGCTATGGGCCTTTTTTGCAGGAGCCATTTTGTGTCTCAAAGGCAGGGTAAACACAGGTGCAACCAAAACATTAATGAGGGCCCCAGCACTGGAACACCTAAATGGATTGGAAGTTGGAAACCCTCATGAATGTTTTGGTTGCACCGGTGTTTACCCTGCCTTTTAGACACAGAATGTGTGAAAAAGGCCCATTGACGCGTTGGAGTTGGAGCTGATGGATTGTAGGTCGGATAATAATAATATTATGAATAATGATATGATCGTGGAGAGTATCTGCTTCTGTGGATATGTTGCATGTGATTGGCTATTTCTTTCTGGGGGTATTCTTT
>NW_028151700.1:12500-25000 GCF_964638095.1 Poromitra crassiceps | reverse complement strand
GCAATTTCATCAAATGTTGGGAAATACTTAGACCAATCAGTGACTCTTATCCAAGCATATTTTATTTCTAAAAGTTCATAAACAAAAACAAAAAAAATCCAGAGCAGGAGAGGGTCAGCAACTGTTTCTAATGTCATTTTGATCTGTTTCTAGTTGTGACTCAGCGGGTGGTTTGCGTATTAAAAAGTCCCATGTTCTTAAGTTAATGTTACTGTAGCTAGTGAACTAGCTAGCCAGCGACGGGGCATTTAAAAGCCCCCATCCTCACAATTCCAAGGGCAATTTTAGATTTTTTTTAGGGGCATTTTGCCCTGAGCCCCTGTTAATTCCCTACCATGTAACACTGTCTGTATAGTAGCTATATGTGACCATAAGGGGGCACTGTGACACCACAAACCTCAGCCTATCATTGTCCGGCCCACTGCGCGTGTTGGGATGCTGACGCTGTGTGTGTGTGTGTGTGTGTGTGTGTGTGTGTGTGTGTGTGTGTGTGTGTGTGTGTGTGTGTGTGTGTGTGTGTGTGTGTGTGTGTGTGTGTGTGTGTGTGTGTGTGTGTGAGAGACTGTTTGAATCCATTAATGTTGGTATTGGTCTGTGTGTGTGTATGGGGGTGACCTCTGTGTGTCTGCATTATACATGTCTGACATACTTGATATGGAAACTCTGTGTTCTCATGCCTGTGTTTGATTGGGTTTTCTGGACACGCTCTGTAGAGCGTACGCACTGTCAAAGCTACCCTGTCTTACTCTATTTCAGAGCAGCTTAACCAGCATTACTGCTACACACACACACACACACACACACACACCCACACACACACACACACACACACACACACAGCCACACACACACACACACACACACACAGAGCCACACACAGCCACACTGAGACAGGGAGAGGGAGAGAGTGTATTTAAGAGCCGTGCTCTGTATTGATCTGTTATGCAGACACCTGCCACACGGAGCAGCGCGCTCCCTCCCAGACTGTAGTCAGCACAGAACAGAACAGAGAGAGCAGTTTGGCTTTTATTCTGTGTAGCGAGCAGCGTTCAAAATGTCAGCTTGTTCACTGCTGTTTGGATTTGGCCCCAGAGAGCCGTCTGGCCCCCCGAGATGAAATGAATACAAATCACACAACAGGGTCTGAGCGTAACCGCTTAACGCTTAACGCTTTCACGCTGTTGTGAGCAGACAAAACCTTTCTCTTCACTGATTTGATGGTATGTCAGTTACACTTAAAGCTATGCTACGCTTTGACGTGTTATGTCACGGTCATGTGTCACACACGCTGTAAAGCACACATGAACATGGCATTGTTGTTATGACATGACTTAGGTCTTATTGCATTCTTTATACATATATGCCCCTGGGTTATTGAGCTGTGTGTGTAGCACAGTTTGAAGGTACCAAAAGTAAACTGCTTTTCTAAAATCATATAGGAGCACTCAATGGCACAGGAATATTAGAGGAAGATATTTATTTTATTTATTTTATTTATTTTATTTATTTTATTTATGTATTTATTTATGTATGTATTTATGTATTTATTTATTCAATTGGCCTGAATCATCAGAAGGTGTCCAGCATTGCTAGTTTCCTTCTGCTTCAGCTGAGTTTTCTTCATCTTCTTGATGGTCTTGGTTGTCTGTGACACTTCCTTACATAACTGATCTCTCTCTATTTGGAGGTTTTCCCTCGTAGGCGTCAGTTTGGCATATTTACAAATTGGCCTCATGCAAAAAGACATTTTCCTCCGTCTTGTGTTTGAAGAAGGCCGACCTTGCACTTGGCTGCCGTGACAGAATGTGTCAAAGCTTTTTCCTTTTGATAATTTAATGTTTCCACTTTAATTGTGTCTCTTTGCAGAACATGCCAAACGTCAGGGACCACGATGCATCGGTGTACTTGCGCCTCCAAGGTGACGCCCTCTCTGTGGGCGGTTATGAACAGAACCCCGTCTTCTGGGATGAGGTAACCTCAAATCATCTTTGTATTCTGTAATATCTGTAATAATATCTCAATCTTATTCTCTGGTGTTTGCTCTGGGATGAGGTCAAGTCAAGTATAAATCAACTTTTATTTCAATCTGTTTTTCTCTCACTTGTCTTCATTACTTGGCGCTCTCTTGACTCGGAGGTCAGACAATATTCATTATTCAGTATTATTCAGTATTCAACGGTTGTCAAAAAATCGTGTGGGTGTTTGTGTGTTCTCGGTAATAATCTAATTTCTAAATATTCGAATGAATTCTTCTTCTAATTGTTATAATTATTTTTGTCCTACATCTCTGGGCAAACTAGCTCAAACTGTGTTAACAGTCACTCCCCTAGGGCCATATGATTTCCACAAATCTGAATCATGGATTTTGGTAATAAAAGTGGAATCAACTGTGAACATGATGGAATATTTGCAGAATGTTCCATAATTTGTCTGAAATTGTTAAAAATAGGCCTAATGATCAAAATCAAAGTAGAACTAATGATTGTAGACTCTCCTTTACACACTTCTCTCTCTAGGACTTTTGGTTATATTTTTGTGTGCGTAATGACAAATTGACGTCTTGATTGAGAAACACTGAACATAATGACACACTGCACCAAAGACGACAGGACTTCACAGGTCATGAAATAGACAGGAGGCTGTACATCCTGACCTACAGTCACTAGAGGAGGTGTGCAGTACTGTGTGTGCCCTGTAGTGTATTGAGGCAGTATACCCTCATGGAAAAAGTACGACTGAATCACTGGTAGTACATAGTATACTGTGTAAATATTTTTCCTTTTCAAATTTGAATATTCTATTGAGGTTTTCCACGAATATTCGACTGTCTGCCATGACATCATCATGACGTAAAAATATAAAATAATAATAAAGTGATTCACCGGAATAATAATAATAGTCTTTTTGTTCAATCAACTTTCTTTAATGAATATAATTGCAGTGAAAACCCTGTACTAATTGTACAAATCACTGACTTAAGTGTTGCATTACTGCCACTTACTGGATTGTTAAAGCTAACATAGTAATCATTTAAGGCAGGGGTCAACCTTCAACTTTTTCAGCCCAAGGACTCCTTGGTTTATAGAGAAACAGAACAGGGCAATCACCCCCCTATGATTAAAAAGAAGTGTGGCATTTTAAGCGAGGGATATATACTGTATAATATAATATATTTATAATATATGATCACATTTATATTCCAGCGCACACCAGGATTGCTTCATCAATTCGCTTTGTAAATCATTTTTGTCAAAAGTGGCTTATTACTGCCTATTCATGCTTGGCGTTTACTCAAAATTATTATTAAAAAAAGTTCTCTGGGAGGTCATTTCACATCATCCACAGACGGTACAGCAAAACTGCTCCAAACTATTCAGATGGCTCCATGCTGTTGTTCGAGAGTGATGCTGCTGGTTGTATGGTGATCGTAACAGAGATGACTAGATCTTAGGTTCTTTGAAGTTTTGAGGTGGAATACAGCGATTCTGAACTGGACTCTTAAGAGGGCTGGTTGAGCCAGATCACTGATCTTCTGTAAAAGCTGTTGAAGATAGAGACAACGTTATCATGCCAAAGAACCACTGAATTTTCCTCAAGTACATTTGCTCAAGACACAAGTGTTTTGCAGCACACCGACGGTATCTTATCTGCTGCTCGTCTGTCTACGGATATCCTTTCTCAGTGGCAGAGTTGGCACTTTCTACAGAGGATGTCTGAGTGCTCTTTTGTTCCCTTTGTGCAGCTGATGATTGCTTAGATGTTTTGGAATAGATGGAGAGGAGAGAGAAGAGAAGAGCTGCAGAGAGGAGAATGAACAGGAACGCTTACCGAGTGAAGACAAGCACGATCGATGTCTTTGGAGGGATTGAGTGAAGTACAGTGTCGAGGACGAAGAGGATGGATCTTTAGATCAGAGGTTCTCAAATGGTTTTCAGCCAAGGAGCCCTTACTTACAAGATAGAAAATATACCGGGGACCCCCTCATTCTGATTTGTGATTTTGGGCTAAGCTTAATTGTTTCCGCGGTAACGTGCTTTGACATTTAAATTGATAGGTTTGTTAGATTAGAATGTAATCCATGAGCCATTTTAGATTTAAAGCATAAAATATTTTTGTTGAACTATGAAGCTTTTGCACACGAAAAAGCACCCCCCCATTCCCGAAAACTTTTTGCGCACCCCCTGGCAAAGTGCCACCGACCCCCGGGGGTCCCCGGACCACCATTTGAGAACCACCGCCTTAGATAGTCAAGTTGAGTTTGAGCCATTTGGTCCCATCAGGAGTGAGAAGAGTCTTGTTAGAGTGGATGATGGAGCAACTTGATTTGGATATGAGCATCATCACAGGCAGCCAGTGGAGGCAAGTAGGAGGACAACAGGGCGGTCGGTCAGCGCTGCACTGCGTGAGTTGTAGGTGTTGATGAGGACATATTTGGAAAGCTGGCAAGCGGAGAGTTTCAGTGATCCAGATGGGAGCAAATTAAAGACAGTAGTGATTGGCCAGTCCCGCTGGTCTCGTCGGTAGTGATTGGCCAGTCCCCCTGGTCTCGTTGGTAGTGATTGGCCAGTCCCGCTGGTCTTGTCGTCGGTAGTGATGGAGGGGTCGTAAACGGGGCAGGTTCCTTCAGGAGGAAAGTGCTGATCAGTTTGGCTGACATTGAGTTTGAGACGTTGCTGACGTCGGTGGGCCAGCGTCTAATATCCAACATGTCTTGTAGTGCTCATGCTCTTGTAGTACAGATCGCTTTTGTTGGAAAAAAGAACAAAACAAGGTGCTAAAGCCAGCATTATGTAAGGGATAATGTATACTGAGCCGGTGATTACTGTGGAAATAATGACCGACAGGTGCAAGATTGAGCCCGACGCGCAGCGGAGGGCTTAATCATTCACCTGAAGGTCATTATTTCCAGTAATCACCGGCTCAGTATACATTATCCCGCTTAGAACACGGCCTACAACTAAATCATTCAATAATCTGACAAAAATAATTATTCAAATAGATTTTTTAATAGCGTTTTCAACACAAAGCGGTTTCATTTGTAATTGGCACACAAGACACCACAGCTGCAACTGGTTGGCCTAATTAGTAGCGTCTGCGGACAAAATGCTCTTATCAACTGATTAATCCAGGTGTGGCAGAGCAGCGGTCGGTTGTCGAGAAATAATGACCGGTGAATCTTGTTGATTGACCAATCAGAATCGAGTATTCAAGAGAGCCGTGTTCTAACACACGTTAACTTATCACCATCTGATAGGACAGCAACGTGATGAGAAAAGTCCTCACACACAATACTGCTTTTAAAGTCGACCTGAACCCGTTGGTCACGTGCGTCGCAGTCCGTTTCAGACTGAAAACATAACTTGTCTGAGATGACAGGTTGAGAGGCGGGTCATAGTAAGATGTCGTTGATTTTATTTGACAATTCTGGGGACTGGATTGGGCTTTAGCCAATCCTGACATGTTCCGCCTCCAAATGGAGTGGGATTCAGTGTGTTGTGGCGCTCTCCTCGGGAAGAGCCTGTTGACACGAGGTTTAGTGGCTGAGTGGAGCTCAGTGAGCCGCAGGCAGCCAGCTGCCTTCGTGTTGCCGAGCAGAGAGTGCAGCACGTCGGCCTGGAATCTCTGAAGTGAGACCCCTGACAACCAGCAGACTCTCAAGCGCGCGCCATTATCACTGCTGTAAATACGATATTCCTGGAATGCGCATTTAACGAGCCAGTTACATTTCTTTGCATTCTTAGACATTACCGTTTTTGTTTTTTGTTCATGTTTCTAACAATTGGCCAAGTTAGTTAGTTTATGGGATAGGAATTCTGCCAGATGACAGGCACTAGGCGCCATTTTCTCTTTCTTTTGGGAGAGAAAATGATCCTGAAATGAAGATTTGATTGACAGCTGCCATGTCGTGATATGATTGGTTGAAATGGGGTAGAAATTTGATAGTACTAGGTGACGTCAGCAAACTGTAGATTACTGTTATCATCAATGAAATCTTGAAAAAGTGTGAAAAACTAAAGGAATTAGATTTTTGTGATTTTTGTTTGCATACATTATTAAATAGGTGTATTTGAACTAAAAGAAAAGAAAAGTCGTTTTTGGGTTCAGCTCAACTTTAAGATTGGAGGATAAAGTGTGTGTGTGTGTGTGTGCTTTGTTTCCCAGGTGTCTGATAAGTTTGCGTTCAGCCTGTTTGACCTGGACTGGGATGTATTCATGCAGCATATTGAAGGAGCCATGAACAGAGTTCCTGTTTTGGAGCAGATTGGCATCAAGTCTACTGTCTGTGGACCAGGTACACACACACACACACACACACACACACACACACACACACACACACACACACACACACATAAGAGAAAAAAGTATCTCTGTAACTCCTTTTGGACACATTTTTAATAGCCTTATGAATAACGTCAAGGAAAAAAAGCGACTTTCACTTCTTAAATTGACATTTTCTCATTTAAAAGTCAAATGTGTTTGTCTGTGAAACACACTCTTTATTCATCACTAAGGCACTGCACACACTCATGAATAGCTAAACCAGCGGGACTCCAACTTTGTTTTATTGAAGGTCCACTTTAACACAATTTAACACAAGTTCCAACGTCCAGAGAACAATGCCAGTAAAGTGCCCCCACACAAATCAATGTCCATCACTTGTCCATAACATCATTTAAACATCACTTTGAAGTCAACAACACATTTAATACTACAGTACAGTGGGTAGAATCAGCCTATACAGTAGCTCTGCCTGCACAACGGCACAATGCTCATTGTGTGGGAAGTCCAGATTCACATTACATTCACAGCGCTAACGTGTTTGTTGTTGCCAGGCAACCAAACAAACTAACGCTGAGTTGTTGACTTGAAAAGTGACGCAGACGCAGTCTTTGCGTGACCTCCTGTACCACTGCGCGACACACACACACACACACACACACACACACACACACACACACACACACACACAATTAAATGCACGTTCAATCACACAACACCTACTAACGCACTAATGTTGCACAAAGGTCCAGTCCGGATTGATTTGTAGTTCGGTTCGGTAGTTTAGTCCGTAGTTTTCTGTCCTAAACTAATTTGCTGTGTGTCATGTTTGTTGAGGGTGTCTTGTTATTACCTGGTGTCTCTTGAGTTCTCATCCGTGCAAAAGAGTCCAAAGTAACTGTGTTGTTGTTCTGGTGAACTGAGTTGCAGTGTCGGATTGGATTTTTCATCATCATCATCATCATCACACTGCGATTCAGTTCTCTTTGGAGATTCAAAAATCATTTTGAGCTTTACAAAAAAGAAAAGAGAAAAATTGACAGCCCTCATACAGACACACACACGCACACACACACACACACACACACACACACACACACACACACACTAGGGGTGTCACTTTTTCCCAAAATAAAGTACGAACAAACTTTAATTGCCCGCAAAATGTTCGAATATATTCAAAGTTTTTTGGTTAATTAAAAAAAAAAAAAGTTGGCTGCATCCAACTCGAGACAACTTTTCAGACCCTGGAGACAATCTTTCTCAGAGGAGACTAACGCGACAAATCTGGAGACTTTTTCTGACATGGGATTAACATTACCAGCAAGCAGCAGTTGGTTAATTTTGGTTAATTAAAAAAAAAAAAAAAAAAATCGAACGGGTCAATTATACATTCGAACATGCCCTTCTCCCCCACATTCGAAGTTAAATTCGAATTTCGAATAAAAAGTGACAGCCCTAACACACACACACACACACAGATACACTTTCACGCATACTGTATGAACACACCTGTAGCTGACTCCCTGCAGCGTGCGGAGCATCCCCCCGCCTGTAGATGGCGACCTGCAGTGTGCAGAGCGTTTGGTTGGTGGTGTTGTTGTGTTGACATGATTGGCCTGCTCAGCACACCATGTACAGTGTTGGATGTAGATAGCAGGCTGCTCAGCACACCATGTACAGTGTTGGATGTAGATAGCAGGCTGCTCAGCACACCATGTACAGTGTTGGATGTAGATAGCAGGCTGCTCAGCACACCATGTACAGTGTTGGATGTAGATAGCAGGCTGCTCAGCACACCATGCACAGTGTTGGATGTAGATAGCAGGCTGCTCAGCACACCATGTACAGTGTTGGATGTAGATAGCAGGCTGCTCAGCACACCATGTACAGTGTTGGATGTAGATAGCAGGCTGCTCAGCACACCATGCACAGTGTTGGATGTAGATAGCAGGCTGCTCAGCACACCATGTACAGTGTTGGATGTAGATAGCAGGCTGCTCAGCACACCATGCACAGTGTTGGATGTAGATAGCAGGCTGCTCAGCACACCATGCACAGTGTTGGATGTAGATAGCAGGCTGCTCAGCACACCATGCACAGTGTTGGATGTAGATAGCAGGCTGCTCAGCACACCATGTACAGTGTTGGATGTAGATAGCAGGCTGCTCAGCACACCATGTACAGTGTTGGATGTAGATAGCAGGCTGCTCAGCACACCATGCACAGTGTTGGATGTAGATAGCAGGCTGCTCAGCACACCATGCACAGTGTTGGATGTAGATAGCAGGCTGCTCAGCACACCATGTACAGTGTTGGATGTAGATAGCAGGCTGCTCAGCACACCATGTACAGTGTTGGATGTAGATAGCAGGCTGCTCAGCACACCATGCACAGTGTTGGATGTAGATAGCAGGCTGCTCAGCACACCATGCACAGTGTTGGATGTAGATAGCAGGCTGCTCAGCACACCATGCACAGTGTTGGATGTAGATAGCAGGCTGCTCAGCACACCATGCACAGTGTTGGATGTAGATAGCAGGCTGCTGAGCTCTTTACCATTGGCAGAGAGAGGGAGAGAGGCGGGTGGATGGAGCTGGGTTCTCACATCTCACCATGTCGTAGATGTTGCTAGCTGCATGTGTGTTTTTCTTTGTGTTTGTATGTCAGTCATCACAAAATGTCCTCACAAGGATAGAAAGAAGAGGGGGAATCCTCCAAAGTAAGGACATATTTTGCTCCTCACTTCTAGAAGGGCCTAGTTTATGGCAAAGACTGGGGTTTAGGGTTAAGGTTATTATTAAGATTAGGCTTAGTTTATGGTAAGGGTTTGATGTATTTATGGATCAAAAACAACAAACAGAAAAATACACTGGATAACATGTTAAAGTATAACATAAAACAAACATAAAGAACAAAACACAAAACACATCACCACAATTTAGAAGTAAGCATTAACTCCCACATGAGGAAAAAAACAAGGACTAACTCAACTAAAAATAGCAATATCATATCCAACAATAAAGAAACCACTATAGCTAAAAAATCAATCTTTTAAATAATCTTTTAATAATAACAACACAGCCAAGCTTTCCACTCTCGATTCCACTCTACTAGCATTAAACATTATGTCATATACTCCATATTTTGTCCTAGAGAAACTGTGTTAGAAATGATAGATTATCCATGCCATTATAATATATTTCTTGAATATGATCTAGGAACAGAGAACTGCCATCTGAAGATGTTCATCATGTATCAAGTAGGGCTGCAACTAACGATTATTTTGATAATCGATTAATCGGTAGGGTTAGTTGTCGATTAATCGATTAATCGGATATATTGAAATCGCTCAGAAATGCTCGATTTAACCCTTTGATGCATACAATTCCAACATTATGATGATTCTAGTAGTCCCTGCAACATAAGTCTGCATCAAAACATTCTTGTTTATACTGTATTCATTAGTGGTTTTTATATTGGAACACTTCAAACTTGCATACAAAAAGGGGGAAACCACAACCAAGTTAAATTGTAGAAAACTGTTTTTATTTACTCAAGAACATGAACCGAACCAGTGCTATTTTTCTTTTTTCTGTCATTGACTGTCCATCAGTGTGGTACATCTTTTTTCTTTGTCCCCTCTTCTACTGTATTCAGTGGTAAACTTTATTTTAAACTTGCAAAGAAAATGAAGAGGTTTTTTTGGTGGTAGATGTTTTTTCTTTGTCCCCTCTTGTTTATAGTATACTGTATTCACACTGGTTTCTTTTAAACTTGCAAAGAAAAATGGGAATCACAAAATCACAGTTAAATTTAAAACACAAAAGTTAAATTGAAGATAACAGATTCACCCCTTCCCCTCCCCTCTCCTTCACTGCCTCCTTCCTTCAGCCCTTCACCTCCTCTTTCACTGCCTACTTCCTTTAGCCCTTCACCACTTTACTTCCTCTCTCCTTCACTGCCTACTTCCTTTAGCCCTTCACCACTTCACCTCCCCTCTCCTCCCTCCAGATATCTTCATATCTTCTTAAATAAAGTGCTTTAACGGACCTGCTCCTGGAATGTGTGTTCATATTTTCGCTCCATCAGTTTTGTGAAGAATGTTCTTGAAGGAAGAGTGTAGCCATGGTGGAGGGTGTTAATCATGGCAATGAAGCCTGCATCTCCAACCGTTGACATGGGCCTCATGTCGGTGACCAGCATGTTCAGGACACTGTCTGTCATGATGGCTGCTTGCCTTGGTATACAAGCCGCATTCCCCACAACGAAACGCCTCATGGTGAGTTGTTTTTTTCTGAAATGAGAAAGACAGTATGAGCGAGTATGCCTAACAGCACTATTAACATAAAACTCAATAAAACTCACTCATTGATGATTTAGTTGATAATTGCTTATGTAAAGAAGGCCTTTATATAACAGAAGCCTCAAATGAAATTTGTCCTAGCTCACTCCTTACATTAAGATGCGCGCACACACACACACACACACACACACACACACACACACACACACACACACACACACACACACACACACACCAATGAACAAGGGACAACAACATCTCTTTTAGCCTTAGTTTACAGACCAAGTCTGCTCTACCACTAACGTTAGCTAGCTAACGCGTAACGTTAACTAGCCGGTCGGCTATAACGTTAATGTTGTCGACCTGGATGCGGGCGCAATGCGCATCGACTGTTAACGTTAGATAAACAAAACAAACTATCTGCTGTCTGCTCTACCACTAACGTTAGCAACGTAACGTAACGTTAACTAGCCGGTCGGCTATAACGTTAATGTTGTCGACCTGGATGCGGGCGCAATGCGCATCGACTGTTAACGTTAGATAAACAAAACAAACTATCTGCTGTGAGACGAACATTTCCACTTCAAACAACAATACACATGGGTCTAATAATGTAACATTAATGGTTTACATGCATATCCAGTTTGTAGTAGAATAACGTTAACTCATTCACCGCCAATGACGTCTTTGACGTGTTATCAGAAATAGCCCTCCCCGCCAATGACGTGTTTGACGTGTTTTTGTTTTTATTACTGCAGGGCGTAGTTTAAACACTTCCCCAGCCTGTCACATGGTATCAGGTCCCTATCATCTAAGACAACACGTGAACAAACACATACCGCAGCTGTTGTTTTGAAATTGAGCAGGAGGAAAAGCAGAAAACTGGTAACGCTTCCTTGTGCAGACAGGAGAAACGCCATTGAAACGCGCCTCGGCGCGCTGCACGAGCTGGAGTCGACTTCCTCTGTGCCAGCCGGGAGAAAGTAATCAAGAGATGTGTTTGATCATCGGAGGAATGAGGAAATGATCGATCAGTTTGCGAGGGCGGTGAGGACGTGTTGAATAGCCGAGGGGAAAACGGGAACGATCAGATAGCAGGGAAGATATGACAGGGAGACATGGACGAGGAAGGGTGCAAAATAAACACACAACAGCAAGGCACAAGGCAGAAGCGGGAGTCAGAGCAGCCCGCTGTCCTTTCTCAAGAGCTATTCAGTTGGTTCATGTAATCGCTGGGCTGCGTGCCCTCCAGTGTTGCTCCTGGCCAATCCCAGCGCCACAGGGCGTGGTTATTGCTTATCCTATGTGGGGTTAGAAATCTAAAAGGGGGATCGTGTGTGTGTGTGTGTGTGTGTGTGTGTGTGTGTGTGTGTCTGTCTGTCTGTCTGTCTGTCTGTCTGTCTGTCGGTGTGTCTGTCTGTCTGTCTGTCTGTCTGTCTGTCTGTCTGCACACTCACTCACACCGAGTAAACTGTATTGTTGAATGTAAAAAAAAAACACTTCATGTGTATATATATATATATATATATTTTTTTTTGTCATTTGTGTCCTAACAAATAATATTTACATGTCTGATGTCAATACAGTTCAAAATAAAATAATTGAGAGCGAGTTCTGCATGAGATTGTGTGCATAAATACATAAATGCCATTTTCTGCAATTTCTTTTCTCAGAGAGACATTTTGGGGGAAAACAGGGTGTATATAAATGGCTATAAGTAGAGTACAGAACATGCTAAAAGCTCACTTTTTTTTTCCTGGTGAACCCAGAGACGTACATCTTCATTTTGAGGTATTGCAAATCACTCTGGTGCTAATAGATAATTTACTGTGGGTCTTGAAAGATGACCAACAATTATGAAAATCTTTGGCCTGTGCTAAATATTGGCAGTCCTAAACTGGCGGTGAATGAG
>NW_028151700.1:0-7500 GCF_964638095.1 Poromitra crassiceps | reverse complement strand
GTCCTTGATGTCAGGAGATCTTTGGTAGTGTTGTTATTGATGGTGTTAGGCTACGTCCTTGATGCCAGGAGATCTTTGGTAGTGTTGTTATTGATGGTGTTAGGCTACGTCCTTGATGCCAGGAGATCTTTGGTAGTGTTGTTATTGACGGTGTTAGGCTACGTCCTTGATGCCAGGAGATCTTTGGTAGTGTTGTTGTTGACGGTGTTAGGCTACGTCCTTGATGCCAGGAGATCTTTGGTAGTCTTGTTGTTGATGGTGTTAGGCTACGTCCTTGATGTCAGGAGATCTTTGGTAGTGTTGTTATTGATGGTGTTAGGCTACGTCCTTGATGCCAGGAGATCTTTGGTAGTGTTGTTATTGATGGTGTTAGGCTACGTCCTTGATGTCAGGAGATCTTTGGTAGTGTTGTTATTGATGGTGTTAGGCTACGTCCTTGATGCCAGGAGATCTTTGGTAGTGTTGTTATTGACGGTGTTAGGCTACGTCCTTGATGCCAGGAGATCTTTGGTAGTGTTGTTATTGATGGTGTTAGGCTACGTCCTTGATGTCAGGAGATCTTTGGTAGTGTTGTTATTGATGGTGTTAGGCTACATCCTTGATGCCAGGAGATCTTTGGTAGTGTTGTTATTGATGGTGTTAGGCTACGTCCTTGATGCCAGGAGATCTTTGGTAGTGTTGTTATTGATGGTGTTAGGCTACGTCCTTGATGCCAGGAGATCTTTGGTAGTGTTGTTATTGATGGTGTTAGGCTACGTCCTTGATGTCAGGAGATCTTTGGTAGTCTTGTTATTGATGGTGTTAGGCTACATCCTTGATGCCAGGAGATCTTTGGTAGTGTTGTTATTGATGGTGTTAGGCTACATCCTTGATGCCAGGAGATCTTTGGTAGTGTTGTTATTGATGGTGTTAGGCTACGTCCTTGATGTCAGGAGATCTTTGGTAGTCTTGTTATTGACGGTGTTAGGCTACGTCCTTGATGTCAGGAGATCTTTGGTAGTCTTGTTATTGATGGTGTTAGGCTACGTCCTTGATGTCAGGAGATCTTTGGTAGTGTTGTTATTGATGGTGTTCGGCTACGTCCTTGATGCCAGGAGATCTTTGGTAGTGTTGTTATTGATGGTGTTAGGCTACGTCCTTGATGCCAGGAGATCTTTGGTAGTCTTGTTATTGATGGTGTTAGTTAGGCTACGTCCTTGATGCCAGGAGATCTTTGGTAGTGTTGTTATTGATGGTGTTAGGCTACGTCCTTGATTCCAGGAGATCTTTGGTAGTCTTGTTATTGATGGTGTTAGGCTACGTCCTTGATGCCAGGAGATCACGATCATAACATCAGTCTGAGATAATTTCCTTCATATTTAGAATTCCATCTTTCCCATTTATTCTAAGTACTTATAAGGATTTTGCTTTATATTATTGTAGTACTGGAGGTTTCTCATCAGGGGGACCTCCGAATCCGAATCGTAATAAAGAACGTCAGCCTTTTCTCTCTCTGTAACAGATGGATATTTAAGCAATAGCTCATGACAGGCCGTGGTATATGCTTATTATACCACACCTAAGGGTTGTTATATATTAGTATAGTATTATATTATACCACCCTTAGGTGTGGTATAATAAGCATACATCACAAAGTTAACCTTAGATGTTTCCATTTCGGTAGGCAGCTAGCGAACATTGTTACCGTTAGCCAGCTTGCGGCTAGCTAGCTCAGCCGTCGCATACTGATGATGTTACTAGCAGGAGATGACGGTAAGCATTACCGCAAGGCACTCTGGGTATTATGGTGACACGGGTTGGCTTAGGAGCTCCCGTTTGCGAGGCTAGCTAGCTACCATTTGTTTTCTCAGAGGCGGGGTGTTTCGGGGATGCGGCTCTAGCTGTGGTATACGCTAACTATACCAAAGCTGTGAACCAATCAGATTGCTTGAGACGGCTGTTTTATAATCAGCCATTAGACCTGCAGTTGGGTGGGTCCATCCGGCCAGCAGTCTGTCTGTGTTTGAATGTGTGGAGCTGGGACAGAGCTCATTGAGTTGGGCTTTGCATCGCTGGGAGCTGCTAACACAGCTGGAAACACACACTTCATAATTAAAGACAAGGATATTCCACTGTGACTGCACAGCAGGAAGGGCCCGATGCACACACACACACACACACACACACACACACACACACACACACACACACACACACACACACACACACACACACACACACACACACACACACACACACACACCTTTCTCCATCTCTCTTCTGGCTAGGGCAAGCCAAGGGTGTTTAGCTGGTGCTGATGCTGATGGTGATGGTGATGCTGATGCTGATGGTGATGGTGATGGTGATAGTGATAGTGATGGTGATGGTGATGGTGATGTGATGGTGCTGATGCTTCAGAGAGCACAGGGTGGAAGCTGACAGATGTACAATAAAAAAGCCATCATTGAGTAGTGTGGAACTTTTGAAACCCTCCAGTGATGTAGTTTGACTCACTGGACTTCACTCTGGTTTGAGTAGTGTGGAAGTTTTGAAACCCTCCAGTGATGTAGTTTGACTCACTGGACTTCACTCTGGTTTGAGTAGTGTGGAAGTTTTGAAACCCTCCAGTGATGTCGTTTGACTCACTGGACTTCACTCTGGTTTGAGTAGTGTGGAAGTTTTGAAACCCTCCAGTGATGTAGTTTGACTCACTGGACTTCACTCTGGTTTTAGTAGTGTGGAAGTTTTGAAACCCTCCAGTGATGTAGTTTGACTCACTGGACTTCACTCTGGTTTGAGTAGTGTGGAAGTTTTTAAACCCTCCAGTGATGTACGGTAGTTTGACTCACTGGACTTCACTCTGGTTTGAGTAGTGTGGAAGTTTTGAAACCCTCCAGTGATGTAGTTTGACTCAATAAAAAAGCCATCATTGAGTAGTGTGGAAGTTTTGAAACCCTCCAGTGATGTAGTTTGACTCACTGGACTTCACTCTGGTTTTAGTAGTGTGGAAGTTTTGAAACCCTCCAGTGATGTAGTTTGACTCACTGGACTTCACTCTGGTTTGAGTAGTGTGGAAGTTTTTAAACCCTCCAGTGATGTACGGTAGTTTGACTCACTGGACTTCACTCTGGTTTGAGTAGTGTGGAAGTTTTGAAACCCTCCAGTGATGTAGTTTGACTCACTGGACTTCACTCTGGTTTGAGTAGTGTGGAAGTTTTGAAACCCTCCAGTGATGTAGTTTGACTCACTGGACTTCACTCTGGTTTGAGTAGTGTGGAAGTTTTGAAACCCTCCAGTGATGTAGTTTGACTCACTGGACTTCACTCTGGTTTGAGTAGTGTGGAAGTTTTGAAACCCTCCAGTGATGTAGTTTGACTCACTGGACTTCACTCTGGTTTGAGTAGTGTGGAAGTTTTGAAACCCTCCAGTGATGTAGTTTGACTCACTGGACTTCACTCTGGTTTGAGTAGTGTGGAAGTTTTGAAACCCTCCAGTGATGTAGTTTGACTCAATAAAAAAGCCATCATTGAGTAGTGTGGAAGTTTTTTAATCCTCCAGTGATGTAGTTTAATGTACAATAAAAAAGCCATCATTGAGTAGTGTGGAAGTTTTGAAATCCTCCAGTGATGTAGTTTAATGTACAATAAAAAAGCCATCATTGAGTAGTGTGGAAGTTTTTTAATCCTCCAGTGATGTAGTTTAATGTACAATAAAAAAACCATCATTGAGTAGTGTGGAAGTTTTGAAATCCTCCAGTGATGTAGTTTAATGTACAATAAAAAAGCCATCATTGAGTAGTGTGGAAGTTTTGAAATCCTCCAGTGATGTAGTTTAATGTACAATAAAAAAGCCATCATTGAGTAGTGTGGAAGTTTTGAAATCCTCCAGTGATGTAGTTTAATGTACAATAAAAAAGCCATCATTGAGTAGTGTGGAAGTTTTGAAATCCTCCAGTGATGTAGTTTGACTCGCTGGACTTCACTCTGGTTGAAGTTTTGAAACCCTCCAGTGATGTAGTTTGAATAAAAAAGCCATCATTGAGTAGTGTGGAACTTTTGAAACCCTCCAGTGATGTAGTTTGACTCGCTGGACTTCACTCTGGTTGCTAAGCAATCTAACACTCTCCTCACCACTGACAAAAAATGTATTTGTTGTTGCTTGGCAACATTAACTTGCTCACAGTATCAATATAACCACACTTAACTCATCCCTTTCAGGGCGTTCTGATGCTGCTGCCAACTAACGGCTGCACCCCACGCTTAGCTGCAACGCCATCACGAGATGAGGTGTTGATATATTAACAGAGGCGTTTATCACATAATAAAACACAATGATCCATAAACACACACAGAGCCACAGGGATGTCACTCATTTCACTGGGCTTTTTTGCTAGGTTAACCCATTGATACCTGATGCAGCATTTGCATGTATATCCCTCATTTGTGTGTGTATCCCTTCAAGGCCGCGAACCGCGTCACGCGGTTCGCGGTCTTAAAGGGATACACACACAAATGTTGCATCAGGTATCAATGGGTTAATAGCAGCCAGACCTCCTATCCTGTCGCCTCATCCCACAAGAATAGTTCAAAGTTAGATTAAAAAAAAAAGGAGCTATAGATTGAAGGCTTATGATGTGGAGGACAGAGGTGGGTGGATGAAGCGAAGAGGGATGAAGAAAGATAAAGACAGATTGAACTACGTTGTCTCTCTTTGAAGGCAGCTTTGGAATGGGTTGAATGTGGTATCTATAAATGTCAGAGAGGGGAGAGAGAGAGGGCACATTTCTAGAGAGAATCTGAGAGAGATACAGAAGAGAAGAGAAGGGTGATGATACATGATGACAGACAGAGAAAGAATGATGTCTTTCACTGGCTTCCCATCTCGGCACGCATTAAATTCAAAACACTGGTTCTGGCCTACAGGGCAGTACACCAGACCCTGTACTTACAATCTATGGTCAGGCTCCAAATCTTTCACCGTTCCCTCCGCTCCTCCACCAGCACAGGACGCCTCGGCCCTCCTTCGCTACGGGGGCTCAAAAGTCGCTCATCCCGTTCGCGACTCTTCTCGTCCCTGGCACCTCAATGGTGGAACGAGCTTCCACCTTCTGTCAGGACGGCCGAATCACTGCCGATCTTTCGGAAAAGACTAAAGACACACCTTTTCATGCTCCATCTGGGCCCTTCTTGATCTAACTTCTTTCTCTTTAAAAACAAAAACAAACAACAAACAAACCAAAAAAACTACTAACCTTAACTTGTACCACTGTTCCTTCAGAAGTTGTAGTTACCATAGACTGTGCTACATAGTTGATTGCTCTATTGCTGACAAAAATGTGTTATTGTAAGTCGCTTTGGATAAAAGCGTCTGCCAAATGACGTAATGTAAAAAAAAAAAAAAATGTCTGAGAGAGAGAGAGAGAGAGAGAGAGAGAGAGAGAGAGAGAGAGAGAGAGAGAGAGAGAGAGAGAGAGAGAGAGAGAGAGAGAGAGAGAGAGAGAGAGAGAGAGAGAGAGAGAGAGAGAGAGAGAGAGAGTACAAAGGGAGAGGGAGACAGATAAGCGAATAACAAGCTGAGTAGAAGCAAGGGCATTCACGAGTCACGACTACTGCGTTTCAGTAGTCATTGACTACTCCCAAAAGTAGTCGACAAGTCACGGGTTCACCCAATAAAAACGATCAATTCTCGTTTAAAAAAAACGCGAACCTAACTAAGCTCAGACTGAAGGTGAGCTTTTCAATTTGAAACATTTCAGAGACTATTTGAAGCCAGTTTTCTGTCGATGGAGGATCCACCTGCAGGCATTTATGATGAGCCTTTTCCCCCAATAGATATCTATCACTTCCTCTTCCTGTCACATCATCCAGAAGCTCCCTCAAATCCAGAACCACAGGAATGAGTCCAGAAGTATCTTCTGGGTTCTTCAGTGAAAAAGTCTATGGGGTTTTTAGAATGAGGATTTCACTTCAATGCATAAAATAAGGTCTGTGGTTAACAAAAGTTTTTGAAAACGCAAACCTGGGTTCTGCATGATAATCTTCACAAACGTGAATAACTTTGATGACTTTTGGAACGTAAATTCGCGATTTTTATGAAACGCTTCAAAAGGCATAAAAGTTATTCACGTTTGTGAAGAGTATCATGCAGAATCCAGGTTCGCGTTTTTCATAAACTTTTGTTAACCGCAGACCTTATTTGATGCATTTAAGTGAAATCCCCATTCTAAAACCTCATAGACTTTTCCCCTGAAGAAACAAATGGCGGCGATTTCTGGATAAAGCCTACAAAAATACATCATCCCTGCGGTACTCGATCTATACAGAACAAGGCAAGTCTTTGGTATTTGTGAAGTCAAGATCTCCTGTATCCTCTCACATCGTTCTATTATATATATATATAGATCTCCTGTATCCTCTCACATCGTTCCAGAATGATTCCATTCCTAAACAGCCCCAGAAGACATGATGATGATTTGCTTCATCACACTAACTGCATTGATTTTAGGATTCATTGATTTTGGTTTTCCAGCAAAATTCCTGCCAAGTTGGAGCTTGTTGTTGTTGTTGTTGTTCTTTGTGCTGCAGGTCTTGCAAATATTTGACCATTGTTCAGCTGTAATTTCAGCATTCAATTATTTTCCCCATCTTTCTCTAATATAGTCTCTGTTGCAGGGGCGGACTGCATAATCAGGCACGTCGGGCAAATGCCCGGTGGCCTGGCCTGGCCTGGCCTGAATTTTTTTTTTTTTTTTTTTTTTTTTTTTTGGTGCTCGCAGTCAGGCCACTCACTGAACAGCAGGCCAGGCGCCGCCTACTGGTTTACTAGTGGTTTTATTACTTTATTCAGGGTTAAAGTGGGTGCATCTCATTGTACAATTGGACTCGGCCCAAATTGGGCTTCAAACGGCCCAAATTGGGCTTCAAACGGCCCAAATCTGGCTACAAACCACCCAAACTGGGCTTCAAACGGCCCAAATCTGGCTTCAAATGGCCCAAATTGGGCTTCAAACGGCCCAAATCTGGCTTCAAATGGCCCAAACTGGGCTTCAAACGGCCCAAATCTGGCTTCAAATGGCCCAAATTGGGCTTCAAACGGCCCAAATTTTTTGCCGCCGCCCTTCGGACGCCGGCACGCGAGTCGGCCCGTATCGGCCTGGCCTGCTTGGTATCTAATGCCCGGCCTGAATTAGGATCCCAGTCCGCCCCTGCTCTGTTGTATGTTTACGAGAACCGTTAATACTCTGGTATAGAGCTTTGACCCTGTTCTCCTGCTCCCTTTTGTATGTCTGTGTGCTAACAGTTGTATACGTTGACTTGGGTTTGCATATGGATCTTGTTCTTGGATTTGGTGGAGAAAGTAATGTTGCATAATGTAATATTATATATAATATAATGTTATATGTAACATATGAAAGTACCTGTAAAAATCTACATTCTCCAGACCATAGTGTCTTTCAAAGCCTGAAAGCTTTGCAGTTCATTCTCTTCCATTATTTTTGCAAAATGCGCTAATCCCTCTGTT